>NW_010417974.1:8797-35675 GCF_000710305.1 Buceros rhinoceros silvestris | reverse complement strand
GGAATGAGAGGAAGATGGTTTTGTTTTGTTTTATTTGTTAAAAATGTAGATTTAGGTAGGCTGAAATGTTTCTAAACTATGTGCTAATGTTACGGAATAGTTTCATTTTAAGTAATGCAATGTGTTGGTAGTAGCTATGCCTTGATTCAGTAGTTTGGTATTGGGGGAGGGGGGAATACTCCTGCCTCAAACTAAATTAAATTAAACTGTTTAGCTTGGAATTAAAATCGAAAAAGGGTCTGACTTGAACTGATGGTTTCAAGCACTTTTCAGTTTTCTTAAGATTTGGAAAAAAACAAGTGTTGGGGCAATCTGAAATAATATTTGGTTTTTATGATGCTGAACTAAAAGGTTGATTTATTTGCACAGCTCTGGATAGTGACAATATTAAATGCATAATGAATCTTCATTAGTTTATGTAGGATCACTTCTTTGTGGAAAAACAGAAAAGGAAATCCTCATTTAAGAGTAAGGGAATGATGGTCATCACTGAACACTTAAAAATTACCAGCATTTTCAGAGACTGCTGTGGGGCAAACAGGAGTATTGAAAATGAAGGACTCTTTACATGAAAGAAGCACTACAAATAGTTGTCAAGTCTCGCTGACTTAATAAATCAGCAAGATCCAAAGAAACTCATGTCAGGCTCTTTTCTTTCCAAGGCAGATGGTTGCTAGTTCAGGTCTTTAAGATGCAGGATGGGGAAAAGACCCCAGAGGATATCCTTTTGCCTCGTATTTTCTAAAACAGTTTTCTATAGTATGCAGCACGCTCCCCAAAGCGAGCAATTAAGATCCAAATTACTATTATCACATGCTCTGAGGCACTAAGAGGCCTGTCCTATACCAGATGAATTCCTTGGCATGGTTTTTGGGACTCAAATGATCAAGTGACATTTTCTTTCAAATGACCTTTTCTTTCTTGGTTGTTACATGATTTTGTTATTAACAGATTTCATAAGTTAGATCTTAGAATAGCAATGGAGCAGAGATGTTCTGTTTGTATGAGGGTTCGTGACAATTTGTCTTTTCCCAGAGAAATATCATACTAGTTCAAATTGTACATAAGCAAATTTAATTTCAAATGCCCTGGACTATGCCTGAGATTTTGTCCATGATGCCACACTGCAGCTAGATTCAAAAACCTATGAACATATTTGCATATTGCATATGAAAATATATGCATATTGCATATTGCAAATATGTTGGTGTTTGAAACATAAAATGAGACAGTAGGTATTAGAGGCAATCTTAGGGTCCTTACTGGCGTGTGGGTTGGCATGATGTCATTGAGTTCACCAGAGTGGTGTCAGCAGAAAAGTGTTTTGATGGATAGGACCCTTTGCTCCATTCATCACTAACTGTAATAAAGAAAGTGAGCTTTAGCAGATTAAAATTTCTCCAAAGGTACTGTATGACCGTTCCACATGATTTACCGGAGTTCTGAGCACATTTAGCAATTTTGCTGTGTTATTCCAGGTTTTAAAGAACACCAGAATAGATACATCCTAAAGTTTGTTTGTATCATGCTATCTTTGCACTCCTTGTAAGTGAAATCCAGAGGTCATTTTGATCTTGGTTTTGGATTTTCACCCTTATACAAACCAAAATAGAAATCAAAAGTGTAAACTGTAGGAAAAACTACTGACTCACACTTATTCTTTCTGATCCGTACAGATCATAGCAAATCACCATATGCAATCTATTTCCTTTGCGTCTGGAGGTGATCCGGTAAGCATTTCTTTAAAGCTTTCCCCCACATAGGTGTTGCTTTACGAGGACTGTGTGACAAAATTTATTGCATAGCTTACTGAAAGGAAAAATAAAACCACAACAGCTCTGGTTTCTTGTTTCATAAATTCCTCTTGACTGTTGCCATCAAACTCTTTTTGAGGGAAAGGACTGACAAGCAGTCATAAATCCTCCTCTTTGAATGATGAAAATAAAAGGTATCAAAGGGCTGTGAGCATTCATATAATAACTGATAACCAGGGCTCAGTTTTTCAGAGTCATATGGGTATCGTGTGAATTTTTGTCCTGGCTGTTTTTTATTTTGTACTTTTTACAGTAATAGACGATGTTGCAGTTATATTTATAGCAATGCATGCATTTATTTATTTTCTGCTCATCTTTAAGTGTGCATTGAGAAGACTGTGCTAAATTCTGCCTTCAGTATTCAGGTATATTTGCTACATTCATGCAGCTTGAAGACAGGCTTCAAGAAAAGCCCAGATCTTTCCTTTTAGTTTTGCAAAGCTTTCAGATACACCTACACATTTGGTTTGTTTAGATCAAAGGGCAGACTCCTGCTTGTTGTACTTGTCCCTGTTTTTGTAAGCAGTCCCTCCGAAGACATATTAAATGTGCCTAAAAAGTGTTTGTCATCCAGGAAGCAATGAAAGAATTGTAAAACAGGGACATGGCTCACCTCTTGCCTTAGAGGTTTGAAACTTTTTACACCTAGATTAATTGAATTAAGTGCCTTTTCCCCCATCATATGATTAGCTGTCATCTATCAGTCACATACTACAGTTAAGGCAATTTCTAGCCTGCTTTGTGAGTTAATTCTCTCTGTTCAATCCTATTAAGCTGAAGATCCTTCGCACTTTCTCTCTTCATTTCACTCTCTTCAGAAAACCTAAGGGCACGCTTCAGTGTTAGTATAGCTCTGCTGAGCTCAGTTCAGTTCCAGAAGGGAAAAGGACACCATATCATTAAAATTTGGGGAACAAAAAACGGATAAGCAGCAGCTTTGAAATACAACAGATTGCAATGGATGCTGTAAATGAACAATTCATGAAGCGGGCAGAGGAGTGATTAGCGCAGTTCCCTGCCTCCATAAGAAGGTTCTTCATTCCCCATCTGCCACCCCAAATGCTAAGTCCTGGAAACACCATTGCACACTGCCCACTGATGGAGTGACAGGAAAGAGGAGAGGAACAGCAGTAGAGTTTGGTTTTAGTGTAAACAAGCTCTTCCAAATGTTTCAGAGACATAAAAATCATGCTTCTGAGTCAGTGAGCTACCAGAGAAATACAATTGCATGGTGTAAGGAAGCCTACAAGAGACATTGAAATTGTAAAGTTGCACTCCCAACAAGACCACTGCATGGTGATCTCATTCTGGAGGTGGAGGGGGCCGATATGAGTATCTAATGAAGCCTGTCTCAGTGGGCTAGTATCTGGCACAACTTCAAATCGAAAGCTTGTTCACGAAGCAGGTGTTTCCTTTGTCCTGCATGGACATGAAAGAAAACAAGATGCAAGGATGTGATTTATGTCTCATTTTTATTAATGCGTCTGAGAGTCATTCAGACATAAGTTTCCTCAAACCTTAATGATTTTCACTTGGTGGAGGACTAAGACCATCAAGACGTCTCCCCCCAACACAGCTGAGCTCCAGCCATAAGCTTATCCCCTCATATGAGATTTAAAATGGATACAGAAAGGCCACACTAGGAACCCAGATCTGTTCCCAGTTCTTCAAGAAACACCTCCCTTATTTTGAATTTTGGTTTATTTAAAAGTGAAACTACCTCGACTGCTCACCCCATCCACTTCTTTGCTCTGGATATCTGCCACACATTTGCACCAGCAATTAGCTTTGCAACTTTCCTCCCACTCTCTAAGTGTTAATTACTTTCATAATTCAAAATATATTCACTGGTGAAGTGTTCCACAGTCTTGGAGAACAGCTTGAGTACCATATATATTTTTGCAATATTCCCCTTTGAAATGAGTCAGACAGTTTCTGGCTGTCTCAGTATATAGGAGCTTAAAAATCTCTCCACCTAATCCTTTTACACCCAATTTCAGGCTGTTCTGAGTCTGTTTTAGCTCTTCAGCTCCTCCTTATGATACAGTGAATAGCTCTCATCCATAGTCATTTCAGGTGGCTGCTTCCAGGCTGCTAGACAAGACATCTGTTTTTGGAGATGCCTGCTGAAATTTAAGAGAGGAAGGTCTCATCAGGTCTAATAAGGCAGGTCTCAGAGGTCTCTGGAAGCAGCAGTTTTTCAGTTTCAGCCCTGCCTCCAAGTTTTAACACTGCAATGCAATTTCTTTGAGGTGAAAATTATAGCTTATTCATACTTGTCTTCAGACCTTGAACGTCAGGGACCACTTTGCTGCATCAGCCCAGCCCTGTATAGCCTTTTGATGGGTCTTCTAATTTAGCCACTGTGATATGTGCCCAACTTAGGTCCTTAATGATTTGTCGTAGTCAGTTTGAATCTGAGAGCTCATGTGAAATAAAGAGTAGGTGGTTCTATTCTCTCACACTCATGCTACCTATAAGATCGATCTATGATTTACTCAGGCATAAAAGTACCCATTAGCTATGTCTGTACTACTAAATAAAATGATCTGTGGTCTGTTTTCTGGCCCCGAAACTAAACAGCACAGTGCAGTTTGCATACATCCACTCTCTTCCTTCCCAGTGGTCTTGGGATTGATGCCCAGCATGTTCTTGTACCTCAGAGAGTTTCAGAGCATGGCGTGGGAAACCTGCATGGCCAAGCAAGGGAGAGTAGCAACAATTAAACAGTATGGACAACCCTGGGACAACCGTCAGGCCTTTACCTTGACTCTGTTTTCTTTGCTCCTGTAGACATAGCCACTTCTCTCATCCCCTTGCTTGTTGATATGCATCATTACTTCCACTCAGATCATTGCCCAGAAACTATGTCATTGGGTGCTTAAGAAATTACCGGACAAAATGCTAGGGCTATTCTTCTCTGCTCTGCATTTTTTAGACCAACCTTGTTACTGCTGTGTCTGAGTATCTTCCAACAGTGCGTTAAGTGATATGGCTACACATCTGTCACCAGAACCGTTAATGTGCTTCATCATTTCCCTTGCCCTTTCTTTAGGAAGGAAATTGTATAGACATGTAGCACAGTGATTTATTTTGTGTGGGAAGTGGTGGTGTGTGCTTGCACTAGAGAAAGCTAAGCTAAAGAATTCTATCTTTTAACTGAAGATTGATGTTTGTTGTAACATTAGAACTTGACATAATTGTCACTGGTTTTGAATCAGTCATCTGAAAAAGTTTTGGGTTGATGTACGCAGCCAGCTGTAGGGTATCCTTTATATACCTCAGTTAGGTTTCTCTATACCTGACTAGCCAAGCATGTCAGGAAATATGACATCTAACCAGGACTTCCTGATTGCATCAAGAATATATGGCGTTTTCCAGATATGCCAGCAGGCCTCTTGTTTCCCAGAAGCACTATCCTTTCTGTTTCATCTGCACAATGATAAAAGCCTTTTACTCCTCATGCACAATAGTGTGAGGGTGGCAGGAGCGCAACCAAAAAGTCCCCAAAGAAGATGCTACCCTGCTCTTCCTAGAAAACTCACCCGGTATGTGGCAACAAGGATGGCTGGGAGCAGCCCATCGGCTGGGGGAAAGCATCCTGCGGTAGTGTTTGTCACAGCCAAGCAGTGGTTGAGCACCTCTGCGCCGTATGGCATTGTAGTCAGCAAGGTAAACACACCTGCTTGTTGCACATGGATAAATGCCATTGCTCAGTATTGCTGGGGAGCAGGGCTGTTCCTCCCGCTCTTTCTGCCACAGAACCAGTTGATTATTCGTGTTCTGAACCAAAATTTCTGGGTAGTTTGAGGATGAAGAGTCGTAATTCTGCTGCCTTGTAAATGAGCCCTGATCCACATCCTCCTAAATCTGTTTGATTTCCAAAGGCGTGGGAAGAGATCTTTAAGTTCTGCTAGAATAAATCACACTCTGAATAAAGCAAAACAGTGGGATCAGTACCAAAACCCATAAACATTTTTACAGGTTTCAGTAATATACAACTGTAGAGCAAAACACGTAATTTGAGGCTCTAGCCACAGGAACATGCATACTCTGGACTGTGATCTTTTGCTATGATCAGTGCAAAGATTTTTTTGCATTCATTGTAGATATCTTAATTTTTTGACAGGATACAACTGACTATGTTGCATATGTAGCTAAGGATCCTGTTAATCGGAGAGGTAAGTTAGAAATATCTATTTGGAATCTTTTTTCCTTTGAGAGACATGAATTATTCATGGTATAATCTAGTCAATTACTATTTTTTTTCCCCCAGAAGAAAATAAATGCAGCCCCATACAAAGATTGCCTTTGACAAAGTCGTGGAAAGATTGTGTGGCAATAAGGTATAGTCATGCTCACGTTGGGTCTCAGACTTGGAAGAAATCTTGCTTGTAGTTCATCTCCAAATATCACTTTGATTCTTTTCATTTCTTAAACACTTACTTGGCTGCCTGAGCTTCTAGGCAACAGCTAATTCTTATGTACACCCAATCACTATGGAAGAACTAAGCAGTCCTCTGATTAATTCCTTCAACGAGGCGGCTGATTCTGTTAGGTCTTCTCAGTACATGCCTCATTCTTCCTGGAAGAATCAGATTCTTTACCGAGTAGTGAGATTTCAAGCCAGCTTGCTGGAGGCTGTAATCCTCGTTCTCAGTGAAGTTTTATTCAGGGTTGTATTGCTTTATGAGCAATCAGTAAGGAACAGGAAACCTCTTGTTGATTGTCTTCAAAGACTAAGATCCAGTTCAGATTCTCAGAAGTAAAAGTAAATTATAGAAAGTGTAAATTGCAGTCTGAAACAATAGGTATAGAAAACATTGCTGCTAGTAATGCAGAAAGCATCACAAGGTCTTAATGCTAGATACAAAGTATTGTGTAATGTACCTAAGAATCTATTTATTATTCATAAATTCATAGAGAAAAAAAGACTAGCTCCAAAAAAAGACTCAAGCACTTCCAACAGGATTTCTGCAGAATTCAGACACTTTAACTTCAAAATGCCAACCCTGCAAACCCAGAGCTGCCATCTTACCACTGGCCCAACTAATGAGATAGCTTCCATATTTTGTCACCTTTAGTGATTTTAGATACCTCAACAACCTCCTGTGTCCACGTGCAGAGATGCCCAGATTTGAAAGTGTTAGCTCATAAATAATGCCTGCACTAAACATGTTAATATGCTGAATATTATTGAAACACCTAGAAAACCTATGGGGAGTAGGAGGTACGGAGATAGTCCAGTTCTTTGCCATGCCACATTGTTATGTTCCAACATCATGTGTCCCTCGTTAGAAAGGCTCTGGCATCAGGCTGTAGGCTGTATGGTGCAGAACTCCACTCCACTCCACCCCACCCCACCCCACCCCACCTGCTTTAGCAGTTCCCTTCTGCTGAACTTGAGACTGACTTAGCTGTTCTGAGAGATCTCAGTGGCAATGTTGAGGACCAGCAACACAGGCCAGACATTTGTACTGTAGAGACTGGAGGATCCCTGTGCTTTTTTTCCCTGTTCTTCCCTGAGTGGATTTTAAATAAAAACTGTTTCATGGACTACATTCCTTATACCTAAGTTGAACGTGTTTAGCCTTAGCTTCCTGCCACTGTTCTTTGTTGAGTTAGTCTGTCCTAGATCATCTAAACACCTGGTATAGTTTTCCTAGGGTGAATTTAGTTCAAGTCATTTCTCAGTTTTCTCTAGAAAAAGTTTGACAGCGTGAACTCTGTATGTTTCAAGCTACAGGGTACGTCTGCCAGCCATCAGATAATTTCTGTTCCTCCTTCCTTCATTTTTCTGCGTGGTTTTAAAAAGGTAGATGATGCCTGTTATCGTTTGGAGTATTCCAGTATTAATGTCAGCCGTCTATAACAGAGGCTGCACCTTCTTATTCTTACTTGCTTTTGTCCTTGTCTTTAGCCATTTTCTCATAAGCCCTTTCTGCTGCAGTGAAGCAGTGTTGTCTCATGTGAAATTTTTTCATGCTGTGATCTTTAAGCTTTCTTTCTGCATTACAGCTTTCCATGTGAGCTTTCACCAATTGTGCATGTACATCAGTGGATTGCAGATCAATGACTTTGTATGTGACCAGTGTTAAAAGACATTTTTTAAAAAGGTGTAGTTTACCAAAGGATCTGGATTGCCCTCTTTTACAATCATTGGCCATTCTGTCAGTCTTTGTTATCTATGATATATGTATGTATGATATATGTATATATTCTATATACACATTATAGAAATTAGTTTGAATTTACTTCTGTGTCTAGTGAAAATGTTACTTCTGCTGCTACTGACTTTCACTTGCATATGAGACTCATTTCTTTCCAAAGATGGAAAGGCTCTCTTTATGCTCTGTGTTCTGGATCTAACAAGCTAAAGGCTGTCTGTCTTCCACTGTAACATTCACAAGAAATCATCTCTGCATGAGCCAAACCTCCTCATCCTTTCACAAGAAGCACATCTCCTACCTGCTGAAAGTCCATTCACGTATCCAAGGAAACAGGTTACTCATTATGTCACCTACCAAAACTACTTAATGACTCATGCTTCATTTCATCTCCAGACAGGTTTACCAGTGAGAAATGTTGCCTCTTTAAATCCCCCTCTAGTTACAGAGTGCAAAAATTATAGCTTTGTTTGTTCTAACCACTTTCAGTGCACATTCATGGAGACAGCCTGCACCTTATCTGAGGGGTGATTGTGCACTGCTGCCCACGGTGTGCACAGAGGGTAAACGGCACATACCCTGCTGCTAGCCAGGGATGTCTGCATGCCTTTGAGCACTTGGAGGTCCTGTCTTGGGCTGCCAAATTTGCTGTCAGCATGCAGCTAAGGACATTTCCCCTGAATCAGGCATTGCCTCGGCATGCTACCTGGCACAGCAGACACTAAGGGGTGAGAACAGAGTATCACTGGACCTATTTAGCAGGGCAGTAGTGTGACTGGTGCCATCTCACGCTGCATGGGGTGCTGCTGCTGCTGAGGGATAGACAGTTTGTTGCCCTGGTCATTCCATACCTGTATAACTGCACGTTACTTCATCCTTTCTTCTGGCCTCTTCAGAGGCCTGTCCAGCAGATCAGCCTCAGAGAAGTCATTGCTAAACCTCCTTAGTCTCCCTATATATCTTTAATTAAAATTATGTCACTCAAATGTCATGACCAACCCTTATTTGTAGGACATTGGCATCCAAAGCACGTGACATCCAAAGCACTGAGCTGGAGATTGGGCATATACGAAGATGCAGTGTTTCAGCTGAAGACTTTATAGTCAGGTTATTAAAGCCATCAGGGGTGATAGAAATTACTAACTTTGAACAAGGTAGGACTTGGAAAAGAACCAGAGTTTCAAATCCAATCCAGGCTCTAGCCAGTAGGCTATGTACATGTCCAGCAGTGATAGGTGAAGTCTTCATGAGTTTGCCTGTTTATGTTGTTACATAAGGCGATCCCTCCACTCTCTGAGCCACTCTCTGAATTAAAACAGAACAGATTTGGTTGTTCAGACAGCTGATAGAGGTTTCTTGTTCTCCTATAGGTAGAGGGCTTGTGTTGCAGCCTCCCTCCTTGCTGCCTCTGTCACAGTGGGGTCAGAGAGACACATCAGGGTGTCCTGGCTCTGTGCTCCCCAGTGATCCTGCAGTTTGCTGGGAGAGTCTCTATACTGACAAGCAGGAAAAGGTTCTAGCCTCTATATTACTGGAATCAGATCAGTGCTCAGGAGTAGGAAGTATCCTAGTTACTGCTCCTCCTTTAGCCTGTGATTTGGGAAGTTCTGGAAACTCAAAGTGAACAGCTTGCAAACTTGGGGCCATCAGATATAAAACTGAAGTGATAAAGTTGTTACTGTCTACTAATTTTTTATAATTACAATGTAAAGCTTAGAATTCTCATATAATCTACTGCATACAGGTGATAACAAATGAATTTAAATTAATTTTAAAATTATTTTTAAGTGATTTCCTGTCTTTATGGACCTGTTTAAATTGTAGAAATAGTTCATGGTCTTGCCTATTGCAGTTACACACCAGAGAAATTGTATTAAACCTTTAAAAAGATACCATTGCCTAGAATTCACTTGTGCAGAATTGGGTTTCACTGAAATGTGCACACTATGAATAGGGCAACCAGGCTGACCTCTAGGTGTTTTGTCACAGGTCAGTGCATCCCGCCATAACATAAGCAATGATTTGCACGTGTTAAATCTTTTTCATTTAGCTTGTCATATACTGGAATGTTGTGATGGCCTGGCGCAGGATGTCATCAGCACCATAGGGCAAGCGTTTGAGCTTCGATTTAAGCAATACTTGCGATGCCCCTCTAAGATAACTACTTTCCATGATAGGTGAGTACGATTGCAGACGACCGCTAAAGGGTCTTCTTCAGCTTTGTATTTACTAAATAAAATGTGCTATGGACAAAGTTGCTGGAGGCAGACAGGATTTAATACTTTAAAAAGAGATTTCTGCTGGATTAGCAAAGTGGTGTTTGCCTAATAAATATGAAAGGAGCACTGTCATTTTAAAAGAACGGGCTAAATATGAATTTCACACTGAACTTACTGAAATGATCAAGTGCTGTAGTCAGTAGGCAGAGTTGGATGGCCAAGAATGGATGTTATTTGTGGCATTTCCTCGTTGTTACTGTCATAGCAACTCTGTCAATTCAGATAAAGCTGCTGGGCTTCCAAAGTGACTAGTGATGTTTCACGATTTCTGATATTAGTCAGGGTGAATATTTTAGGAATGTGATGTATTATACAGAGGCTTTGGCTGTGTTGTTCTCTGGAGAATACAAAATCTGTCTGCTTGAACATGTTTAAAAGGCTGGGATATAGCATTCTGTTTTCTTTGGTGAGCTGTGCTATTGACTTAAATTGCTATGTGCTTGCTAACATTAGTATAAAACCAGCGAGCTGGTACCCTGTGCAATCTCTTATATCAGAGTAAAATAAGTGTATTGTGAATATAAATTGCTGCTATCCTAATCTGGAAGCATTCTGTTCTTACTTTAGACTTGTATAAATGACTGTCAAATGTAGTCTGAAATCACAGATACAATTTCTTGACTTTGTGAAGTATTTCCAGATATGGCTTCCAGAGCAGCCCTAATTAAGGACAAAGTTTTAGAGCTTAATCAATCATTCTAGTAATAATATTATAAATGCTACTGCAAGGTTAAATAAAAATGTTTGTTAACAATGCTTATAATGGTATTTAAAGATAGTAAAACCACCCTTTCCTCAGCATAAGAATTTCGTCCATTGAAAAGGTGGTTTAGATTAGTTTGTCTAAACAGAAAAGGTCTGCTGCATGATCCATCGTTGCTTCCCGACTTACAGTGGTAGTGAAGTGTCAGACTAGTATACAATAGTGAGCCCCTGACAGGCAGTCTTAACATGCCACAAATATCTATCTGTAAGTGCTTTGCAAGCCAGGGGCAAAATAAAGCGCTTTCTTACAGGATGCAGAGTTTTGATGAACCATGGATGGAGGAAGATAATGAGGCAACAGAACATCCCTATTACAACAACATCCCAAATAAAATGCCCCCCCCTGGTGGCTTCATTGATGCCAGGCTCAAAGCAAAGCTTCCCACTGCTGCAGATACAGCTCAGGTCAGTGCAATTGCATCTCTGCCCTCCTGCTGATGGATCCAAAAATTTTTAAAAAATGTGTCTTTTAAGATGAATACATTGGGATGGTTTATAGCTCACAGCCCTTCATGTGTGGTCAGTTCCTTCTGAATGAACGTTGAAGATCTAAAGGGCAGCAAGTTAGGCAGGTTCAGAACAAACAAAAGGCAGTGAGTTCCTCATGGTGTTAAAAGATTAACACCATGTTTCAGTGAAGAGAAATCCACTGAGAATTGATTACTACATTTGAAGAAACCATGTCTGCTTCAGAGAGTATCATATAGTGCACACTGACTGGGAAAGGTTTGATGCAGAATTATTTAAAAAGTCTATTGCAGTCATTACTGACAGTTCATTATATTAATAACCCTGCAGTGATCAGCATTCCCAGGTCCCTAGGTAGGTTTTCCACCTCACATTGAACTGTGGTCAGCTTGGATATTTCTAGCAGCATTGCTGTTCAGAGTTTGACTGTGGTATTAATGTAGCCTGTAAAAGAGGAGTTTTCAGATTGAGCACAACTCTGCTTAAATCTAGAGGGGTCTTGCCTGTAGACAACATCATCCCTTCAGTACCTGAATGCATTCCATGGTACCAATATGAATCTTTCAGCTCATGCTTTGGAAGATGCTGTGGGTGTCTTCTTGTCCCAGGTGTGTTTCTGTGTTATGCTTTTCCCAGACATGGTTTGCCAGGGCTCATTCTCTGAAAACAAATGTACTAGAGGAGATGATGCATCATTCGAGGTTGTGGGGGTTAATGAAAGCAGGAAGCAAGGAAGTTTACATGAAGGTCACCGGTAATATCTTACTCCTACACAAATGCATTTGTGAGATATATATTCTGACACCATGATGAATTGGAATTGAAGAGTGGGAGTACACAGAATACAGCCAAGGAAATTGTCAGAGCCACTCATAATATATCTGAGCATTTTCAAGGTAATTGAAAATTTCTTTGCACATGTGTCCATTCTAGTCTGCAGCAGGAGTGGGAGGAGAGCAAACCTATTACCAGAGTCGTCATTTAGGAGACAAATTCAGTGAAGACTGGCACCATGGGCCTGTTAAACAAGGTGCGTTTTGCTAGTTTTAGCTGTAATAGTGCAAGAGTTCTTGGGTGGGCAAAGCGTGTGAAAGGCTGATGCTTCAAAGTCTGAAGGCAATGGACTGCACTTTGTTGATAGGTTCTCTTTGTCCAAATTTTAGTGTTGACATCAGTGAAAAGTATTTGGTAATTACCTCTAAATGCCCATTATTAAATGCACACCTTCATAAAATCTTATATTTTGCAGAGCAGTTCAAACATAGAGTTGCCCCAAACCTTCAGCTCTCTAGCTTGCCATGTCTTAAAACCCCAGGGTGCCTAAAGACAGGCTGCGTGGTCTGTTCTGAAAACGTGACCCACAAGGGTATGCAAGATGGAGTTTCCAAAGGAAGACCCCAAAGTCAGAAGATCTTTTAAAATGTGGATCAATGCTTGTATTTGTGCATGATCTCTGCTCCATGAATAACAAATAATGCATAATGTTCTTTTTGTTGTTGTCTATGAATTTTAAGCAAATCACATCAAAACACATGGGTGAAATTTCACCCCATCCACCTTTATGTGACAGCTTTACTGTGTTTCTGGGGAAACTTTCTTTTCAAATGCCAGAGTATGTTCTCTGTTGTTAATCTGCACAGAGATTTGAGGATTTCATTCCATTTCCTCCTCTCATGACTCCCCAACTGAATATCATTTTTGAAGCTGACAGTCTTTATTTACAAGTTTCCTTTCCTCCTGAATAATAACCCTCCTCCCTCAATTCTCATTGAAACACAGTACTGATTCCATTCATCAACATTTAATTCTACTAGACCCTGTAGTTATTGACTTTACATCTCCCATTCCAGGGAATTTTAAACCTGTGGTGATGGGGTGTGATGTTATTTGGTCATTATATCAACACTATTCTGTCAAATACAAAAAAGAAGAAAAAAAGTCTTGAATTTTCTAGGATTTCTGGATATTAGTAGTATGCCGGAAGGGAAGTCACAAGTAAATCCAACAGCAGAGATGCCAACATATGTGAATACCCAGCATATAAATATAGAAGCTCTGTTGGCACTTCAGGAAGAAGCTGAAAATACCTTCAGTGGCACAGCAGATGATACCAAAGGGAGCAGCCCAGGGAAGGATCTGTTTGACATGAGTGAGTTCCCTTCCCATTCACTCCCTTTCTAACAAGTGACCCAGTATGTTTATGCATTTCTTCTGTATAAAAATAATGTTTAAATTATCAAAATTTTAGTATTCCTGGTGGAATTACAGTGAATTTTAGAATTCATAGGGGTTTCATAGTGGACCAAGTTAAATTAAGGGTGGCTGAAGATTTAAAGCTAGTTTCTATTATATCTGAGTTGAGGTGAGCTGCAGTCTATGTGGTCCTTAGCATCACAGGCAGTTAGAAGGAGAGTCAGAAGGAGAATGAATCAGGAGGCTTGTCCTGCAGAAATGTGAAGCAGAGAATGCTGGAGGATTAGCTCCAGCCTGCCCTGTGAATATGTTACCAGGTAGATGTTGCATGCTACAAAAACTTTGTGCAACAAGGAAGCTGGAAGGAAAATTAAAAAGGTGAGCTATCCCTTGCTCTGGATAGGCCTACAGTTTTATCCAGCTATCTGTTCCAACTTTGAACTCAGCTTGACCAAAACCAGAATCATAGCCATAGCAGAAAAACAACGGTTTAAGGATCAATCATAAGCTGACGTTGGTGCTATCCATACACGTTCTTTTCACCCTCAGAGTGATACTTAACAGGAAATACGGGGGATGCAGTTTGATGCACACAAAATTGTCTTTGTTTTTCTTCTCTTCCTGCCTCCAATCAACTGCTGACACATGATTTATTTAATTCAGTTCACATTATTAAAAGGCAGTAAGACAAAACCATTGGTGCCTGTATGTTATTTGTAAAATAACATATCTACATTTCTGTCATCTCAGTATACATTAAACAGTCCTCCTGGCTAGTTTTTGCTGAGATATGACTCTATTTCCACATCTTAGGGAGATTTTGGACTGAAAGATACAGGGAAGGAAGAAATAGAGAGTATCTGTCTGTGAATATAGATCTAAAATGAGAAAAGTCTGCTATCTGAAATCAGGAATGTTAACTTTGATTTCTAACATGCCATGCCTTTAAAATATGCATGTGCTTACTTCTATTTTATATGCCTACTTTTCCTAAAACAGAGAAAAGTGATTTCTCATCCTCCATCCTTCTTTAATCTTTACTAATCTTGGGTGAAAAGTAGTATTAGAAAATCTGTCAACTAGCCCGAAGCTAGTGGTTTGTCAAGCTAAACATGTGTTGGGCTTAATGCAGACTGAAATGTAATGAAGACATATATAAGCTGGTTTTAAGAATTAGCTGAGGTATCAATAAGATGCGACAGCACAGTATTTATTCTGTTTCTCTGAGCTAAATTAACCTCTCTGTGGCCCCATGCAAACATGGCTGTGTATTCCTTGCATTTAAGCAGTCTGTCTAGACTACTGCGCTGCAGATGTCCTTTCGTAAGTCTAGTGGGCACAGAACAATATCTCTTTTTAATATACACTAGTTGGCCAGAGAAGAGCAAGAGAAAATAGCTTCCAATAGGTCAGTACAACACATAATGAAGCACGCACTGACCTGTTTACTATTTCTGTTAGACTGTCAGGATCTGTAATGACTCATCTTTCCATTCCACTCTACAGAAAGTAACTCTGAGTTCAGGATTTAGCTGAGGTTTGAAAGACACTTCCTGACTTCAGCTAGGTAAATAACATTAAAAGTGTTAGCCTGTGTCTGTGTTGCAAAGTCCACTTCCTAGGAGGCTAGGAGTAGGCAGAGGACAGAGGGCAACTGATCCCTTCTAGACATACTCTTGGATGGAGACTCAGTAATGAATAATTTTTACATGAATGTGTTGTTTCAAGAGAGACCAGATATGAGCATAATGACATTGGGCACCCATATTATGATGTACATAGCAAGACAAAAGGAGAGCTCTGCCTAGTTCCAGGGCATATAAATGCAATTGTTGATAATAGTCATAACTGAAATAAAATCAGTACCTTTCAAAAGCTCTTGCTAGGTTAGGTCTGATTTTTATGAACATCTTTTTCTGCATAAATTTTTCACCTATTATACTCCTTGGTTTCCATATATCCCATAACTCAGTAGGCTTTGCAGTACATCTCAGTTTTTTCATAAAGGAAAGTGGCTATAACACAAAATAAATCCAGTTAAAAATTACTGAAATTTCACCATTTTGTAATAATATTTATCTCTGAATGATCTTGCCCTTGTTTCTATTTCCATAACCAGAACCATTTGAAGATGCCCTCAAGAACCAAATGTCTGAGGCTGCATTGAGGAAATCCACGTCCACAGAATGCACCAGTCCTCTTTTATGCAGTGCATCTGACAGGACTGTAGCCAAAGAGCTGAGTACAGAGCCATGGTATCAAGGAGAGATGAGCAGGAAAGAAGCAGAACAGCTGTTAAAGAAGTGTGGAGACTTCCTCGTGAGGAAGAGTACCACGAATCCTGGCTCCTATGTGCTGACAGGCTTGCATAACGGACAAGCCAAGCATCTTCTTTTGGTGGACCCGGAAGGAACGGTAAGTGCTGACTCCTCGGTAACACATGAGGTTTCTGACTCTACACATTTTCTCTACATGTGTTTAGTCTTGTTCACGGCTTATTCACAGCTGATCATAAGTACAGCTTCATATCTCTAACATGCTATCACACCTCTAATTCTCTCCCTGGTGCCTAGCAGAAGATCCACTCTATGATTTTGGCACATTGCAGGGAGCCTTAGGGACCAGATTCCTCAGCAAGGTCAAGCTTTGGCCACTGCAGTAGCATCTTAGACAAATTGCTGAGAAGCTGCTGGTGGCTGTGCAAGCCCACGTGCTGGCAATTTCCACATGACATCTCTGTCATCCAGGATATGGAACAGGCCCTCTATGTTTTCCTGCACATAAGCTCAGGAGAGAACTGGAGTATACCTGTATCATCTCTTTGCTGCACAGGGACTCCCTTACCTGAGAAAGGAATCCTCTCAGCAGCAGGATGGAGAGGGCAAGGGAGCTCCACTTTTCTGCAGCTGTCCTGTCCTGCCTCTGGGGAGTCTTAGTCTCATCTGAAAGAATGAAAGCATTGCCGTGCATTTTATTCTTGGCTAAGAATTGGCTATTCTGGTAGCTAAGAGTGGGTAACTCCTTTTCCTCTGTAAAGGACAACTTTAGATGTCAAGCCCCAAATAAACAAAAAACTCCTGCAAAGGAGTTGGCCTGTTGGCGTCTGTTTCAGCTGAGAAATCTGGGGCAGACTTGTGCTGGTCCTGTAGAGCCTGTAATGCTGCTATGAGGAATGCCTGCAGTACTTGTAAGTACACTGGCCACGAGGACAAAGAATGCTTTTGCACATTTTAGGTGCCAACTGCCTAGTCCTGGGCTTGGCCAGGACACCAGCCTGGAGAACTGTCCTTAAGCTTATTTGGGGATGGTCTCCTTTGCTAAACTTTTGTCACCAGTTTTGTGCCTCCTGCAGCACATAAACCCACAAATAGCTGTTACTAGCTGTTACTGCAAGGGAAACGCTGCTGAGTGATGTTGCAGGTACAGGGATGCTCTGTCCTGCTGGGAGCTCTGGTGCTTTGCCGACTGGCATGGAATACTCAGGCCCTGCAATGACTCACAGGACATTTTCCTCCTGCAAACGATGGAGGCCCTGCATCTTTTCTGCACCATCTCTAAGAGCAGCACTAATTTGCTGAGCTCCATGTGTAGGGACCTGCTTCTTGTCTGCACCTATGCCCTCCCTCAGCCTGCTTGTGATGCGTCATCGTAGCTCAAACGGCTCTGAAACTCCTTGCTCAGGAGATGACAGATTTTCTGCAGCTGTATTTAGGTTAGCTGTGCTGTCTGTGTGATTTGGGGGATCCTGACAGAGTTCCTGAGCAGCCCTTTTGGGACTTTTCAGAGCAGAGAATTGTCAACAAAATGACAGTGTGTGGCCTTCTGCAGCAGTGTGCTAGTGACTTGCATTTCTTCCACATGGCCTTGGGCATGATTTTTTGTAAAAATGATTCACACAAATTTCACAATTTCACACACAAATCACATAGTGACATGCTGCAGCTCTTACGGGCATGTTTTCAGAGCAGAGTTAACTGTCCAGTTGCTTCTGCTTTCATCCAGCTGACACACACACTCACACACCAAAGATCTCTAAGCTCAGGTAAGGGATGTTTAAAGTTACTCGATTTAGAGTTAGGGCTTGAACTATGGTGATGGAAAAGCATGTTGCTTACGGTAAGAAAAATCTCAGCTGAGTTGAAGGGACTGAAAATGTGTTAATCTGAATATAGACAAGGAATATTACCGATGTTTTAAAGGTATCTTCTCATTTTGCAAATACAGCTTTGAATAATGATGGAGAGTGGTGTTTCAAAGCACTGTATTTCAGAAACCAGGAGAGTCTGTTGGTTTCCCTCAGTGATGCAGTAAAATGCAGACTGAGCAGGTAGCATCATCTGCCATCAAAATTGGCTGTTTCTTTTTTTACCCTGTGACATGCTGTCCTAAGTTTCTACTAGTTTTGCCAGAACTTAATGATGAAGACTGAAACATTCCAAGGGAGGCGTCCACCACAGCAAAAGCTGGCTTCTGAAAATTTTAACAAAAGTTGGTCTCTCTTTCTGAGAAAGTGCCTCACTTCAGAGCAGCATTCACAGGCTTTTGCTTGAGCTATCCCAATACAAAGCTTTACTGCAGCGTTAACAGTGGCTCGAAAGGACCTCTGCTCTCTCTATGGAAGCTGTACACCTAACTTATTTTAAACATAAGAAGGAAATGTTCTGTGAAGATGTGGTTAAATAATTAAAGATTGTTTTGCAATACAGATAATTTCAGGCCTCTCCTGATAATTTTGACTGTTATACTTTGCAGTATCAGTTTCCTCTTATCATGGGTGTGATAATTTTCTTAGCAGGATGCCAGTACGAAGGGCTGGTAACCGGGCTAGAAAAATGCCGTTCCCTGCTCTGGAGTGTTTCAGTTTCAAAGGAACAGGGGTGTACCGTGCAGCATGGGGCAAACCCAAGCCAAGCACATGTGGTAGCTGGATCATTTTCGAGGAAGGGAACTTTCCAGCACCTGAAGAAGAAGGTCTTTGTTAAGGAAAGCAGAACAAAGAAGAGGCACACAGAGAAGAGTTGGGTTTGGGCATCTCTGGAGGGACAGCTCTTTCTAATGAAAAAGGTGAAAACAATTAAAAGAAGCAGGTGGTTTCTGGAAGAAAAGGGTTTAATCTAATAATCTGACTTTCAGTGAAACAAAATGCTGTACAGAAAGTTTTCAAGCAGGCTTTTTTCTGAAAGGGTAATAGTAGTAGACTGGCCCATAGGTAGCATGCAAAATATCTGTTTGATGAGAATAGAGGGAGAAAGAGACAAGACAGAAGCAAAACTCCAGAAACGCCATATTTCCACTGATATTGATGTGAGGGGGATCAGTCTCTGAAACATGATCAGTGGTGTAATTTTATTCTTACATACTTCTACTGTGAAGTTAAGGAAGAAAGTATTTTGCTCTTTAACCTATCTTCTTGCATTCTCTTCTTGAAGGTTCGTACAAAAGATCGTGTCTTTGACAGCATAAGTCATCTCATCAATCATCATCTCGAGAATAATTTGCCAATAGTTTCTTCTGGGAGTGAACTCTGCCTGCAGCAGCCTGCTGAGAGGAAACACTGACTCCAGACAGCTGTTAGTTTTTGTAATTTGCAAGCTATAGCTGGTAGAAATTGCAGATATGAAAAAACATGTGCATTAAAAAGCATATTCACATATTATTTCACCAGTTTGTTTTCTTCGGGTTTAAGAAGCCCCATTTCACACAGTGCACTTGAAAATTCTCAATGCTTTATGTAGACATGAAGTCACAGCAGCAGGCTTTCTTACAAAGTAATTTCAATAAAATTGTTCAGATTCTCTAATGTGAATATTGATAGTGTATATATACACATTATATATATAAACACAGTATATATTTATATTTTTCAAGTCAGTCTGTTGACAGTATAGAACTATCTTCTGTGCCATGCGTTTTTATGAAAAGAAAATTGCCAATTGTGATTGTTCAGATAAAAATAGAATTCAGCAGTCTCAGTTTCTTGAGACAGCAAATACTGGCAATCTTATTTCTGATTTTACCTAAGAAGCACAACCATGGGGATTACAGGTGGATTATGCTGGTTAACCATGGAAGGAGTCTGAAGTCAGCAACTAGTATCTGAACTCAAATTTAGCATTAAATGATTTTTAAAAGCTTTATTCAATGTCACTGATATAAACAGTATTTTATCTTTCTGGTGCCAAGTTTGAATTCTTCTATAATGCCACTCAAACCAACGCTATTTTGCTTTAATGACATAGTGAGGTCTCTTGGTGTGCACTTGATTTTTCTAACGATAATATAACAAAATTCTGTAACTTTAATCTATTAATTTGAGTGCTAAGGATATTTATAAGTATTTCTCTGCTTAGGGTGCAGATCTAGGTGTCCTTGACTACCAGTTTCCAACAAGATGTTACACACTGATTAGGCAAGTTAAAATGAATTGTTTTTAATAGGCTTAATGCAAGATGTACCTGGTTGTTCAAAGACATATCTGAAAAATCTTTTCTTTTACAAAGAGTGAAAACTATCACGACGCAGTGGTCAGTTTTGCAGATGATGACATTTGCATTTACCTACCAAAGCATAATTCGACTTTGGAATTCAGGAAGTGCATGGTGTTGCAAATACACTGCTTTTCTCTAAACAGCAAGTTGAAAAGTACACAAACACTGATGATGCATTTCTGGTTCGTAGATTTTGGTACTGGGAAATGTTTTAAGAAAGGTTTGTACTATTCAAATACAAACACTATATGAAGTTATTTTCCTATTGTATGAAGCTTATTAAGATCCAAATTGAACAGGCACGATTCCTGTAAAGGCAAAGTCTGTGCCAGAGTCAGGATTTAACCTTCAGCATTCCATGGTCTTCTCTAGAACCGGTATATCAAGTCAAATCTTCAGACTTGAATCATTAAAGCCAAGACTCAGGAGGATAAGTCTAGGTTAAGCACCTGCCTACCCTTAAGTAGTCAATACTTAAATCTACTTAAAATTACATTTGGTTTTAAGGATTTATTAAGTTTAAAACTTTGTCAAACTACAGTGAAACTTTACTGAAGGACTCAGAACACATTCACGTACAACCATATTAAAATTCTGAAATAATTTTCTTGTACCTCTGCTTTTAAATGTGGTGAAGTTTGGTTTTGATTGATCTTAAGAACAAAAATGATTGAGGCATCTAAGACTTATTATGTGATCTGTGCAATAAAAACTCACTTGACTCTGTTATCAAGACATTCAGAAGCCAAACTAAGACACTAGCGAACCAAATGCTTGTGATTAATGTTATTGCAGATAGTTATTATTTGGTATTTCTAGGTCTGGGTGGGAGCTGACAGCAAAGGAGAGAAATTAAATGCTGCATTGCAATACCAGTTAGTATGGCACTGAGGTTAGTGGAATTCTTAATATTTGGGTTGTCCTTTTACCAGGTTGGAAACTGCAATGGAACATGAGGAGATCGCATGGCCCAAAGCAGTATCCATCAAAATGACTTTTTTTAAAAGCATCCATGTCTCACCAGATTCCAGTTCAAAGTTATCTTAGTTGCCACTTTTTTTGTCGTATAAAACACTTGTCATTCCATGCTCCCACCTCCCTATAGCCATGTCCTGCTAAACGTAAGAGAAGGCCTCTTTTGTACTTCGAATGTTGTATATCACTTCAGTAAGAGACAGGTGCCTAACTCCCTTAGCTGCCCTCAAAAATCCCACCTCCTGTCTGTGTCTGTTTTAGATTCCTAAATACCCTGTCAGTATATGCCTGGAAAAATGTGACAAGATATGGGTGTATGAATGAAGGCACTAATGAGCTGAAATAAGCATCTAAAATCTTTTATCATTGTCCTAGCTATAGCTTTCATTACTTAGCAGCCGCTTAGCTGCATGTTTTGGAAAATAAAGCAGGCAGCAAGGGGACACAAAATGAAACAGCTTGACAGAGATATAAAATTCACCCAACTACATTTCACAGACTCTGCAGGAGAATGTGGCTATTTTAGGCGGCTCTGGCAGCACAGCCAATTTGCCCAGCTCAGCATGCCCACTGATGATGCAAAGGTTACATATAGCTTGGTCAGATGCATTTTGGTCCTAGGTAGTGGCAGCACCTTTGGACTGTGACCGTGCCCTGCTGCCGCAATGGTCCAGCAGATCCTGTCTAGCCAGGTGTGATGATCCAGAGGCTTTTCCAAGTCACTGGGGACCACTTGATCTCAAAGCTGTCCTCTCCTTCCGGAGGGGCATGTGGGCCAATCAATGCTCCTTTTGTGGATCCTGCCATTGCTTTTTGTCACTGTCACCATGGTAGATTTGACTTTCTCCTATATGAAAATGGTATAAAAACGATACAGCCATTCAGAGAGCAGTTCCAAACCTGCTGTCGTTAGTCACAGACCACTTTACGCTGAGCTCAAAAAGCTAACTGAACCTGCTGGAGAGGCAGGGCTCATTTCTGTGAGGAGCCAACACTGCCAGCAGTTTAAGAGACCTAGCAATTACGAGATGGGCTCAATTGCTGTGCAGTTGGCTGAAAACCAAACAGCTGACAGCATAGTAATTTGAGCCTTTTAGTGTTTTCCTTTGCTTTTGAGTCCCTTCACCTTTCGTTTTTTATTCTCTTTTATGCAATTTCAAAGGCTAAATGCTTGCTGGTGATAATTCAGTACCATGACTTCAAGAACTGGTATTTTACTGAAAGAACGAATTTACTGTACTCAATAGTAATCAAGGAGATTAGACAATATTATGGTATCCTTTGATGTTTTCCCAGGGGATAGCTGAGAAGTCAGAACAGAAACTCTAAATATCCTGCAAGACTGTCTACATTGATTTTGAGTCCTATCTGATTATCTGTTTTGATTCCATTTCTGTTGCAACAATGTGAATTATGGGCAATGAAAACACATTCTATTCCTTTAAACAAAGAATTTTCAAAAGTGAACCAAATGTTTCTGATTCATTTTATTGCAGATCTATAGTAATCACTAGGATAATAAAATTTTCCATTGAGGCTAGCAGTGATAGACGGGACATTAGGTACTGTCACGTTCCCAAACTTTCAGTTATTTCAGAGGCAATGAAACCTCAAAGGTAGAAAATGCAATTTGAAAACTGAACGACCTTCTGACTTAATAGGAGTCTGCTCAGAGTGAGGACTCCAGGTTCCCCTCCCTGCTGTAAGGAGAGGATGTTCAAACTGGCCATGCGTGGGTGGAGACCATAGGAGGAGATGCAATTTCCATGGCATACCTGGCTGCCTCCCTGCCCAGGGCTTTGCACACACACGTGAGAAGAGAAGGTTATACAGCAGGTTCTCTCCACATCCTACAGGGATCACAACTGGAGACAATGCTGGTTCTGACAGAAACGCGTCTGCCACACACATTCAGTAAACGCTTGAAGAAAGGACATAGTCCTGGGACCAGGATTTGAGTACAAAATGTGCACTGTCACCGGAAGAACTGTCCGGTAAATGTCACCTGACAGCACTCAATTTTCTACATTCTGGATTCATTCCTTTTCCCTCTGTGGAATAATACACTCACATTTCCTGTCATCATGGTCCCCAGGTATCGTGTTGCTTAGTAAGATGAGGAGAATTTAAGAAAAGATTCTATTACAAAGTGATTGCTCCTAGCACATATGCCTGATGCCAGCCACAATGTATTCGTAATAGAACTGATGCATTTGTAAGTACCAAATGCTCCGTTTCAAAACTTGCAGGGTTTTGCAGCCTCCAGGAAATTTGCAGCTCTGAAGGGGAAATCTGGAACTTGTGAATGTTCTGACAAAGGCTACAAATCCTGCTTTCAAGCCTTTCTTCTTAGCATCCAATGTCTATCTATCTGAAGTAAGTGGTAGAACCAAGAATTTGTATTAAGTAAACCACATTTGCATAAACAAAGTCTAAGCTGATGTAACACACTTCCCTTCTTATCTTCCAGACATTTTCAAAATATATCTGCATAAAATCCAAATTTAGATTTATGTTACTGTAATGTCAAAAATATCTGCATGGTCTTTTCCCCCAAACCTAGGGTTTCACTCTCCACAAATCTAAGCTTGCTCAAAGCTGTCAGGATATGAGGAAATTCCAGGTAAAAGCTCAGTGCTCAGCTGAACTTACTCTGTTCGCTCACACACAGTGTCTGTGGACTTTGCTCACATCCGCACCGGATGCAGCTGGAAGCAGCGCAGGCCTGTGGCAGGCATCTTTTGTGGTTCCACTAAGAAAAAGCAGGATTTTTTTTGTTTCGGTAAGAAGGCTAAGATTTCAGAGCTACAGATTTCCAGCAGAAGGACCATTTAAAGAGTGTTTAAACCTTGTCTGACAACAGAACAGGCCACAGGAACCAAAGGAAGAAAGAAGCTAAAGCTGGGTGACTCATTCTGCTACCCCACTTTGTGGGAGACAGCTCGATGACGCAGAAAAGGAAGGTAGCCTCAGATTTTGAGATAAAGACACTGATTTACATTTTATGTAGCTTATATGAAGGTCAAATAACAAAGAAACATGTCAAATAACAGGTTTTTTCCAGCAGTCCCCATTTTTCTTCTAGATGAGGCAAACCCCACCAATCACACCCAGACACATATTAATTCAAAATAAGTGAATTTTCTTTATTAAGAATGTAAAGATTATAACTGGTATATATTTGTGTCCTTTGTGACTGGATTGGTGTGATAACTGCTTCTCAGTAAAGTCTTGCAGAGTTAAACCTCAAAAGAAGCCAGGTTTCTTCTTCTGAGGTAAATGTTTTTCTTTGCATTGTGTGAGCAGCAACAACAAAACAAAGTTACTATTTTGCTGTAAAAGGAAGTTTGACTATACATTTGTTATTTATTAATATTTATTACTTTTAGAAACATTTTTAACTGAGAATTGCAGGAAAACCAATGTATGTGGAAATATTGTGATCATTTATATTCCCACTTTTGTGAATCGCCTGTCTGCTGATTGTGGAATTCTGGTTAGAGAGGCAAATTTTGTCTCCGACGAAGTCCTTGAGCAACAGATTTTGGAATATCAGTGTCATGCTACTGATTTCTGATTATTCAGTTTGTATTCTGATTGATTGATTATTCAATTTGTATATGATTAACCAAAGTAATAAAATAATGAGCTCTACTATCAGAATGAAATGATGTCAAGTGGGCTTGAGTCCGTTCTGCTATGCACAGGTTCCCTAATGGCCTAATTTGGTTTGGGATTTTTTTGTGTGTTTATTTGGTTTTTTCATTTACCTGAAGGGATTCCGGTTTTGAGGCAGAATAAATGAAATCCTACACGGTTTACCTGAATATTGACTATTAATAAATCAATGAACTACTCATCTCAGTTCAAACAGGGATGAAAAATATCAGGTAACCAAAAGGCCCATAAGGAGTTTGACCTCAGTGACACTACTAACTTTATACCAGAGGAGCTCCGCTTGCTTACTGCGGTAGACTCAACACTGATTGCCACGAGTTCATTTTCAACAAATACCATTTTCATGATGCAAGCAATCATGAAAAGCACTCGCACAGGCCCTCTATGTGGGCCAGATGACGTCCTCTCCTGAAAAGGTAGCTGCTTCTGCCTGGCACTATGAACAGGTGAGGGTAGCCAAGGGTAGTCCACTGCACGATCTTCCTGTGGAGAGTGACTGCAAGGACAAGGTCCATGCCAGAGCAGCTATTTAGTGTACTGCGGAAAGCAGAAGGTCTCCACACCAGAAGAAAGCCTAGCGCGGCTGATGTTCCCTAAATCCTCTCCCTCCACTGCCTGAGTGTCTCCTTGTAAAGATCCTTCCCTCTTACCCACTTGGAAAAAAGCTGAGCCCAAGGATGCCCTGGAAGGTTATGCTGCTCTTGGGGAGAAGAAATGCAGCTCTGAAGGCACCATGGGCACCAGCATGCCTCTGCATGTCTCCCCAGTGCCTCCAGCCCACTTCTGGTGCCAGGTGGCCCCAAGGCTGCAGCAAGCCTCACTGCTGGCCAAGCAGAAACCCCTGATCACTGCTGTCGTGCCTGCCCCTCATGAGTTGTGCCATGAGAAGGGAGTCTCCCTCGGCCTGGGGTGGCTGTGGGGTCCCCACAGCCCCCACAAAGTCACTGGGCCAAGCCGTGTCCTTGGTTGTGCTGGTGGGTCCAACGGCACTACCCGTGGTGGATGCTGGATGCCAGCACACCTGTGCTCAGCAGGGGCACACCGGCCGCTCTGAGGGCCCTAGCTTTTTGTCACCTGACACTTTATGCACAGGCACGTCTTCCATTTTCTTACTAAATGGAAATGACAAACCTTGTAGGCAGAGTGACACCATACTTACAGTCACTCCTTGTAACATGTGCCTTTGCAAGGGAGCAACCACGTGCGGTGCTGCTGGAGCAGACAGTCCTCTAAGCAGATGGACCAAGGGACCGCGTCTGCCCCCGGGAAAGAAGGGGCAAAACCTTCCTCTGACTTCAGGGATGGTGGAGGCAGAGCCTACTGTCTTCAGCTTCACAATGTTCCCAGAGGTACCGCTGTCAGGCACACCACTGAGTTTAAACGCACATTTTCCACAGCCAGCCAAACCTATTTTACAATTCTTTGAAAAACAACTGCCATGCAACAACTTCAGTTCAATGGTTTGAGATTTAATTAAAAGTATTCAAAATGTTTGTGGTAGTTAATGAGTTTAAAATACTCTGTAAGGCTGTTGGCAATAAAAGACTCTTGGAAAACATCTTGTGAAAGCTTTTTTTTCCTCCTTAGGTGGTTTGATTTGCATTTCTTTTGTCATCTAGAACCAAAATAAATATTCCAATTCATGAAATAATACAAATGAAATGTTAGTCTCCTTTGTTGCTTTTGCTGCATATGAAACCAACTGGGAAAGGGAGAGCTGATGGAGTTTCTCATTTGTTCAAATCAGCCTACATGACAAAAAGCTTGGATTCTGGAACGTGTTTTAAGGAATTTTCTAAAATTTTAGTGTAAAAGAAGGTATTCTCCATGGTTTTCCAGCTTCAAGGATAGGCCATCTTCCTGTTATGATCCACTGCTGTTAAGATTTTGGTCTGAAATCTTCCAGAATCTGTGCTTTACCCAATACACCCCAGTGGGATGTACCCACTGAAGACTGTATCCACAACAGTGTTTTCCTCTTCAGTCATAAGTACTCTGTAAATTTCACCATCAGTGTTACATGTTAACCCATGAATCTTCGGAGCCTGCTT
>NW_010417974.1:0-8685 GCF_000710305.1 Buceros rhinoceros silvestris | reverse complement strand
GCAGGGTAGTGAACTAACAAAATATCCCCACAGCTCCAAAATAAGAGAAGGAAGTCAAAGCAGAGTTAAAGGTTTTTGTACTGACACACAATCATATGTCCTCCAACAGTGGAGTTGCTTGTATTACTTGTACATCAGCTCTGACAATAGCTAAGCTGGAATCCAGATGTTAAAATTCACTTTTATGTGCATGTTCTTGGACTTTGAATACTAAAAATACTATTTTTTTTTTCACCTAAATAGCAAGAATCACGTTAACATCCGTGACAGGAGAGCTGGCGTGGGGTCAACCATGATGTTTTCTCAAACCCTTATGTTGCTAAGGCCTTTCTGCTCTACGATAGCAAGGAATGCTGCCACGTGCCACGACCTCGTGAACTAACACTTAGAAGTGTACAAATATTTCAGATGGCAGTTTTCAAAGACAGTTTCAGGGGAGAACTTCCACACTGAAAATACATCCAAATAGCACTGTAAGATCTAAAAACTTAAGCCAGCCAAGGCAATGCAATGTCACCAGTCCCATTTCTCACAAAGCTACAGGGCTGCTGACCCAGCCTGTATCCGCAGTTAATATAACTATATCATGCTTAGCTTAGTTCAGCTTTTTCTTATTCTCTAAGTGCTTGCTTTTCAACATTTTGGGTAGAAATTATTTTGTATTTACTACTCTCTTTCACAGTAATTTCATTCAAATACACTTTTTCTTTGTTCTTACACTCTAACAGCATAAAACATTTACAAACAGACAACCTGCAAAAGATAAACAATGCAAACCTCTACATTTTAAAGGCTTTTGCTACACACATTACACAACTTATACACTTAGGAAGAGTCTAATGCTGCTTTAAATGATTAAGACCACAGTAAAGCTAAGGATGAGCTCTTTCAGGCTGTGTATTAAAAATGCCTCAACTACTTTTGATTGTGCATAAGGCAAGGCGGTATTTGAGAAATTAAACACAAATCTTTCAAAGAGCTCAATGAAGTTAAATGCTTACATTCTTACTGAAAGACAACAGGAACTAGTCTCAGAATTTCTCATCAACCTCCACTGAAGTCTCCAGCCATAAAATACTATTGATGGGCCACTTCCATGGGGACTTGAATCCAGATGTTTCTGGAGCCTTAAGAGCTCTAGGTCTCAGGGAATCCCTTTGATGCTGAACACCATCCTGTACTGAGGCTGGTAAGGTACTAATGAACCACCAAGTTGTTTTCATACAGGTTTCTCTGGAACAGCCTCTCAAAAGAGTAGATCAGGGGCTCCAGGTCTTCCAAACTAAGCAGGCTTTCATTCCAGATGCAAGGCAGGGTCAGGTAAAATTGGAGATATGCCCTTCAGCACGATCCTGTTGTACCGCATCGTCCCTCTTGCATGCAAAAGTGCCCAGAGACGGCAGGAGCGAAGGGTCCCATTGCCACAAAATGTGATCTTGTCCCACTGACTGAACTTCTTCCCAGTGAGAATTTCTAACACAATCCCATTCTGCGGTAGTGCCTGGAGAGAAAAGAGAAAACTCCACAGGGACCCGTTGTGGTTCACTGCTTTCTGAAATGATACGTCGCTGTTTCAGAACTGAAGAATTTCAGCTTAGGTAGTGCATTCACAATGTACACAGGATTACATAGGTTTGACGTACAATTTTAAATACATTGGAAATAGTAAGTAAAAATGTATGAATTGAAACAGTACATACACTTGATACACATGTATTGTTGTGTCACATTTTAACTACTTTAAATAGTGAACATATAAAGCCTCTCTCAATAGTTATTTACTACTGCTTGTTGAAAATAAGTTGTGAAATGCCACAGTGACAACTGTCATGTTGTCTTTCACTAAACATGAAAAGTCTGAATAACAGCAGAAAAAATAAAAATACTGCATCGATATGACATGTTGAAAGTTCCTGTCAGTTAAAAGCTACTACTTCATATATTTTCAAATATCCCCATTGAAACACATCTACTTGTATAATTTGTCACCTTACACTGTATACTGCAATACAATGTTTAGCATATTGTAAACTTTTACCAAACAACTTTTTAATAAGGAATTGTACAAATATACAGCTATTTATACCACATATATATAAGGCCATTAACATAACAGCAAGATACATATAGATAACTATAATCACCAACATATGCAATGAGCTTTTCTCCCAGTTGGCAATAATCGGGCTCATTTTCTGATTGTCCACTGCGTTTAGTGAATGCTGAAGTCTCTGACGGGTTTTATTGATGTCTTGCAAGGTCAGGCAGTGCCAAATGCAGCCTCGTCTGCGGTGCACAACGCCATTAGACGTGCATGGACTCTGTCCCGACTGGTAGCATGAAACATTTTTTTTCTGAATCAGGAGTGTTACTGAATGAACATGCAAAGCAAATGATTGTTGATAAATAAGTCCTCCAAGTTAAATAAGTGGTTAGTGTTTTCTCCTGTGACTTAAGTGGATGAATACTTAAACAACACTTGCAGTTTAAAAGCTACAGAAAGGTACTTGTCTTGAGGAGTCCTTTACTTACAGAAGTTTCCATTGTGAAATGAAGATTCATTTTTCTCAGCAATCAGTGGGGGAACTTTCATTGGTGGGAAATCTTCCTTTGGCTTCTGGGTATTGCTGCTGCTGGATTTACTTCGACTGTGATCTGGAGTAGGCTGAATAGGCAAAGATCTGGCCACCTTGGATTTCACCAGGCAGCCACAAACAAGGCGAAAGAAAGCTCGACGCATTTCCTTACTGGCCAGAGTGTAGATGATGGGGTTCATTGCAGAATTGATGACTGCCAGAGCAATAAACCAGTTGGCTTTGTACAAGATAGAGCACTCCTTGACTCTGCAGGCCACATCAATGAGGAACAGGATGAACAGCGGAGACCAACAGGCAATGAAGACACTAACAACAATCACAACAGTCCTAAGAAGTGCCATGGACCGCTCCGAGTTATTGTGGTTAGTGACATTACGACTGCTGGACTTCACCAGGATGTAGATACGGGCGTAAAGGATGACGATGGCAACCAAAATGGCTATGAAGATACTAATGCAGAACACAACATACTTCTTGGAGTACAGAGGCAAAATTGTTGAGCAGTCTGGTAAGTTATTTATACAGTTCCAGCCGAGGATGGGTAAGGCACCCAAGGAAATCGAAATAAGCCAGCATGTACCAATGAGCAGGAACACTCTGTACTTTTTATTTGCATCATAAGGCCTCATTTTAATCATAGTCAAATGCCGCTCAATAGCTATTGCTAGTAAGCTGAAAGTGGAGGCTCCCAGGGCAACAAACATGCTGCCTTCCCTAATGAACCAGATTGTGGAGGACAGGCTCAGAGTTTTCTTCCCAGACATAAGAATGTTTACTTTGTAAACAATCCCAGCTAAAAGATCACAGAGAGCTAGATTGCCAATAAAAAAGTACATGCGGTTGTGAAATTTATTGTTTTTCCATATGGCAATCAATACCATCAAGTTTTCCAGGACTATGAAACTACACAGAATCAGAAATGCAACAGTGGGCAGGTCTATGTTATCAGTTGCCTTTTCCCTTAGAATGAGCTTTCCTGTGTAGTTATAATGCAGTACAATCAGAGAGTCCATCTCTTCATTTCCTTGAGGGCTGACAAGAGCATCAGGTGCCACGGTAACTGCTGCCATCATCTGATCACCGATGCTGGACATTTCTTCTTCAGTACCACGAGAATTTAATTCCAGTAACTTTCCACAAGAGGGAGATCAAGCCACGTTCCTCCAAGCGCTCCTCTGGGCAGGCGGTGTGTAACCCCAGCTTCAGCAAGCCTCGCATATTAATTTGGGAGACTGGCTCACAAACCAGGCTCTGAAAACAAAATCAACAAATGCAACATAAATCTCACTGTCTTTCCATGTCATTGATGGCCCATGCAGCTCCTCGAGATGCAACACACACCCTGGACCTTAGAGGGACACTGACTACGATTGCTGCGTGCTTATCAAGTCAGCTGTGGGTAAGCCTTCAAGGGTCATGCTCTGCACAGATGTTCACCGCTGCTGAAACAGGTGTTTTTCCCTTCAAAATTTCCATGCTGAAAAAAATTGCAGAGGAGCAGTGAGAAGGATTAGCAAACAGTCCCAGCGAGCCCCAGTGTGCCCAACACCTGGCTCATTCCTTCTCAAAAAGACCTAAGTGTATGTGGCAACACCAAAATAGCACCCAACCGTCGCTGCCTGAGCAGCAGCAGGGCAAACTCACTGCTTTCTAAGGTTGTCCCTGTTCCCCGTGCAGACCTAAGGTAGCAAAGACCCTGAGAAAGTTGGTGACAAGTCTTGATGCTCCCGTCCATGTTGCCAATGCCTAAAATAACTTCCCATCCTTAATAGTACAAAATTATGCTATTTACAGTTATAGAGATGCTCTGAAAGCCAGTCATCATAAAACCAATCCTACTTTCCATTCAAATTAACGGGATTTCTGTTGCTCTTTTAAAAATAAAATATAGCAAGTCACACTTTGTAAGTACTGCTTTCCTTTACAGTTCATTTTCCCCCCTTTGCATATGTATACAAGACATACATTTAATGTTGTTGGCTTTTTTTAAATAAGAAATCGTTAAATCGATTTTAAATGTCCTTCTTGATACACTTTTTTTTCTTTAGATTATGACTTAGATTAACTGCAGCTTTTTCCCATGGACTTTGATAGGCTGCACTCTTGCAGCGGATCCTCCTAGCTATCTTTTTTCTATTGTCATATATAAATACTGGAAAAGATCTGCACAGCTTTGTAAAATTATCAGAAGTCAGGAGCTTACTTACTGTTTTACCAGGAATGTTACAGTTTAGTTGCTGCATACTCCAGTGAGAATCAGTGCTCATGCCCAAATGTATGCACAGAGGATAGACAGACAATTTCTCAGCTTGGTAATCAAACCAGGAGAGGGATGTGGAGAGAACTGGCTCCATCTAAACCAAATTTGTAAAGATTTTATTTTTTTTCTTGGAAAGGCAAGAAAACAAAAAGTTGTGCTGGATGGGAGGACATTTTCCTTTGGCCCCAAATTAAATAGCTTAGTTCAGGGAGTTGTTTAAGAGCTTGAGCTCCTTACCTTACCATTTATTTACTCAAGGGTCACAAGCATTTCCCAGGCACATGGAAGACACTTTTGAAGGATGGGTATCAAGGGAAGGGGACATGGAACTAGATAATCTTTAAGGTCCTTTCCAGCCCAAATCATTCTATGATTCCATATGCAGGTTTCTTAAGATCACAAGAACATGTGGGCCGCTGCTGTTTCAGTACTCTGTTCTGGGTGCTTGAAAAGCAGGAGAGGGATTTTTAAGTGCCTTCTGGAAGAGGGGAGGAGCAAGCCACATTCCAGATGAATATAAAGACATTTAAAGGGGGACCCACACCCTATTTTCCCACCCTTCCTTTTCCTGGGTTCCATCCTTCAAAAACTAAGTAATCCGACAAAAACCTACAGTAAATTGACTTCAAGTCTTTAGTACATTTGGGTTGTTTTAAAATTATTTTCTGAGAAAAGAATTTACTATTTACCCACTCTCATTGTTATTTCCCCATTCCAGCTCTTAGGTGAAGACACCCGCTGGGCAAGACGTATTATCCAAGAAACACAGTTCTTGCTCAGTGTCCTTGGTCTTTGTTACTCTGAAGATGACAGGAACCACCTCACCCATTTCCCAGGAGCAGAACTGAACCCTCAAGTTGCTGACTTCTTTTCTGAAGCATGGTAACAGTGAAGCTCTTCAGCAGAACAACTTCACCTCAGCTAAGGCTCAATCTAATTGTAATTCAGTTACAATCTGCACACTGTTATCACATAACTATCACAGTCTTTCATTGTATTAGCTTATAAGAAAATGCCACTGTGTCGATATGAATTGCAAGTGTTTTCCACTGTAAAACAAACAACTACACTTGACTAAAAAACGATTGCTCAACTAGAAATACTCACTGGACTGACTGAGACAATCATATTCGTATCATTTAAGAGCATCACATGCAATAAAATAATTATAAAATAGTAAGTCTTTTCCAAGCAGAGGTATCATACTGGTCTATCAAAGGACAAATACAATTCTTTCTGTGAAGAAAATTATATGCCAGACCTAGGACTTTATCAGCCATAACTCAGCAGCTGTAAAGTGTCATGACTCTGTTGAAGGTAATGGTGACATACCAGTTCCCCTGGCTGAAGGCAGTGATGATGCCCTTAATCAGCAGAAATCATACAGGGTCTCTTCCACTGTTCAGAATTACTTCTTTTCTTAAAATTATTACAGCAAACTTGGTAAGACAAGCAAATCTTTGCCTCTGACAAGCTACTGGCAAGGCAATGGAGGCCATAAAATTACTGTTTGCCAGGACTCTCAGGGAATGAATATCACTCACAAGCCACTTCAAAACTAATATAAACAATAATGTAATAAATTAAAATTTACTGTCTTCTGGCAGCAACATTTCCAGTTAATATCTGTCATCCCTTCTACTTTTTTGGTTTCCTCCTGTATTTTAGCCAGTAACTCAGAAAGTACATTCATTTTCTAACAGTTAGAAAAATTGAAGTTGGTTGTGTAACAACAAGGCAGCAGCAGCCAAGTCTACGACATCTGTGACACTGCTTCCTGACAACTCTACTACAACCTACTCCTTAGAAGACCTTTGTCCCAGTCACATATAGAGGACTAGCCACTACCTGGAAGCATGGACCTCAGCTCAAAATACTACAAAAAGGACTTGAAGAGCCTGTCTGTGGCATGTTGTGTGTTAAGTGTTGCCTTGGTTCAGTACCTCAATACCCTGAGCTCTTGATACCACTGGAAATGAGTTTTATTCCCTCTAATGCAAATGCAAGGGTCCCTATTGCTGCATCACCAGTGGTACCCATCTATCTTTCTAGTGGTACCACCAGAAAGACAAATGCATCAGCAGTGCAGGGACATTCTGGCTATAATTCCTCACAGATGGGATGACCAAAACAGCATTTGCTACACTACTCAAAGGCAGTGGTACAATGTCAAGACGTTCAGTCATGTGGAGGATAGTTCAGTCACCTCCTTCATCCGTTCGGCTGATCTTTGGCCTCTCTGCTCTAAGCATACAGGAAGCAGTTGGGGTCAGCAACGAGCATCATGATTTCCCCCTCCTGGGTAATTTCCCCACCCACCACCACGCTTTGCGGTTTCCAGAGCAGTTAATGTGTTCTCCTGCAGAATTCAAGGATCCTAGAAGGGTTAAGCACCCTTCCAAGTTGGAGCAGAGGCTCTCCACCATGGCTCACATCTCTAGGGTCTGCCAGGGTCTGTGTGTTCCCTGTGCCTCATGTGCTGTGAAAAGAGCAACGCCATGTGGTAGACCACCACCCCTCAATCTGCCCTACAGCAAGGCATACCTCCACTGCCCTCTGCAGCCCCACCACATGTGGTATGGGCATAGACTCAGGGGTGTATCTCTTACCAGCTCCCTGCAGATAATGCCCTGGGCAAGGCAGCTGGAGTTGACCTGCCGTTTTCCTCCAGGAATGTCTAATTCCCAGTGCCAGGAGGCAATGGGGAACTTGTGATAATGGAGGTGCCCAAGTCCTTCAGCAGCCATCCCCAGTACGTCTCAGCTCCCAGCAAGCCCTCTGGTAAAAGTCCCACAGGGAGCTGAGGGCTTTTACCTTCTCATGAGTCACTGAGCACCTTACAGCCAGAAGAATAAGAAATTTCTATTTTGAAAACAGTGAGCCAAACTGCTCTCAATTTTCATGATATCCTGAAGTCAAAGCCACAAGTGAGAATAAAGCACAAGTGAGAATAAGACTTAACTTTCTGCTATCTACTTTTGCCTACACAGGAACGCATGATGCTATGCATTTGGTACACTCAGTAAAATTCAGCTGGAACTGTATTTTCCTGCCATCCAAATATCCACAAACAGACTTGACCAAGGAGACTGGACTCCCCTTCACCACCAGCACACTGCAGTTCTCCCTTCTCCTCCACACACAGCCATATGCTTTGGCCACCAACCTCAATTTTGAAAACAGCAAAGTGAAAGACGAGAACACCTATCTGAAGCGAAACTTCGGTCTATTTTATTTATTTGTACAGCCTCTCCAAAGGAAAGCAAACACCTGTAATTTATCAGGCATACCCTGGCAGCGTTAAATTTAAGAACAGAAAAGGCTTTTGAGAACAGCAGCACATTTCAATACATATATCCACTCCAAAATTAAGCTATGCTAGATGCAAATTAAGTTTAGACAACAATCATCTGCTGCAGAACAATGCCTTGGACAACTCAAACTTTAAAAACATGTTTTTTAAAGTGAATGTACTGGCAGCTTACAGCCTCAGAGAAGCCTTTAGTAAATGGTTATTCTTGGCTTCTGGGTTTTAGACACCAGTTTGTATTTGTAATTCTGAGTAGTACACACACGTATTTCACAACAGAGCTCCCAGCTGCTTCAACTCTTGCACGCTAAAGGAAGGCACATCTACTTCTTCCCCCTCACCGGCTCCCAGCGCTGCCGAGCTACTCCCCCCACTCCAAAACCCAATGCTCTGGTCGCAAACTTGCATTACGGCAGCGACCTGAACTTTCTGGGGTGACGAACCTCTTGTCCACGCCGCTCAAGAATAACCCCGACGTGTCGGCGGCGTGACCGTCCCGCAAGGGAAACATTACTCAC
>NW_010417973.1:120616-121670 GCF_000710305.1 Buceros rhinoceros silvestris | reverse complement strand
AACCTTGGTGACACTTCTGAGCTGGGTGAATCACTGTCCTTGTTATTGTTTGTTTCCGCTTGCAGGGCCGTGTGCGTGTTACACAAGGGCACCTGCGTCAGCCGCTGTGGCCGGAGCACTTGCCGGCTGGAGCCATCGCTCCCTGGGCAGAGCGGGCAGCGCCCTGCCCTTCCCGCCTGAACTGCGCACCCAGTCCGTGGGTCCCGCTGTGAATCGCCCCATGGAGGGCGTTTTGTTTCCACTTTCTCTGAAGATGTCTAAGTGAACAAGTCTCTCAACGTAGACCTTTCCCGACGTGCTCCCAACCAGCTGCACCCAGCGCTGGCGGGGCCAGTACCTTCCCCAGCACCTCTGTCCCTTTACCCATAATATTTCCCTTCCCTTTGGGCTCAGCGTTAACTAACATCCGTTCCTCTCACGCACTGGACCCCCAGCAGCTCAAGCAGTAGGACAAGCCTTGAAGGCTGGCAAGGAAATACTGCAGGGGGGTAAAAGGCAAAACCAGGCGGTGACGTTAGCGCCAGGCTACAGCTCTGCAGAAAGCGGTGCCCAGCATTGCCTCCCACTCCTCCTGCAGCATCTTCTCGAGCTCTTGCACCCTGCAGCAGCTGATCTGCTCTGCTGGGTGTTGTGCTGCAGATGCAAGAAGCGAGGCTAAGGCCTGAGCCCCTTGAGTCCTTCCCTTTGGTAAGGCTGAAGGTGCTTCTCTGCTCCCTGCAGATGAGGTGAAGGGGCTCTCGCCACCTCTCTCTGACAAGCAAGGTAGATAGCAAGATTTAGGGAAGAGAGTGCTGATCACCAACACCATTACACTCACACAGGCTCCTGTGCACCCACCTCTCTCAAGCACTCCAGGTATTTCTGAAGTATCTCAGAAGGAGCAAACACCCTTCCTTCTTCCGAGAGAAGCAATGTCTATCTGAAAATATCAAAAGCCCCTGCATACCCCACCACCAGAAAAAACATTAACCCCATGTGACAAACTCCAGAAAAAGGGATGACGGACCATACGGAGGCCAGACTGCAATAAAATGAAGACTTTAAAATTCAGAGC
>NW_010417973.1:110523-120508 GCF_000710305.1 Buceros rhinoceros silvestris | reverse complement strand
TGAAGATGCTGGGACTTCTGAAAGGTGCAGCAAGGACCGAGGTGAGCGCTCTCTGCCTCTCATGTCTCAGCACAAAGACTCTCTAGGATTAGAGTCACTCAAGCGTGTTATAAGCACACACCCTGGTTGCCGCTCCCAGGAATAATTCACGGTTGAGGTAACTTCCGGACTCATTCGAAGTCCTCGGGAAATAAGACAACTTTTAACCTGTTGTGTTGAACCGCAGAGGCGTTTGGGGCAGCTGGGGGATGAAAGCTTGGGCTCCATTACTATTATGTTCTGTAATGGCAGGTAAGATTGAGATAAATTCTTTCATTGCATATTTGAGCTGTGAGGAAAGAAGAGGAAGTGACAACCATCTCTTCAGAGACAAGCCGCTCGATATGGAACAAGGCTCATAAGGACTTTTGGGGGCTGATTTGAATGCTCTGAGCATATGTAGACATTACAAATACCACCTCCAGCTGCAGAAACCGCTACCAGCATCTCCCCTTCTTGTGGCCTTTCTGACACGTGCTGCTTGTGGAGATGTGGGTGTTTTGCGAGGGCTGCTGTGGGGCATGGAGTCACAGCAAGCAGGTTCCCTGTTAGGTAGCAAGGAGCACACCAGCTCCTGAGAAACACAGCCCTTGCCCTCCTGCACCAGAGGAGCATATGGACAACGGAGAGGGAACGCAGGCAGCCTGTGAGCTGAAGTTACACTAAAGACAGCTCCTCTAAGAACATAAACTGTGCCATGTAGATAATGTCTTGTGTCAATGATCACACGGGTGGTAGCAGGACGTAGCTAAAGTGGAGGACTTCCCTACATATCACTACCTAACATGCTCTTTCGAGCCACAGCTTATTCTTAAGCAATACTGATAAAGCAGCAAAGCAAGGCTAAACTTGAGCTGTACCTCCTGCCCGTGGAAAAGTTTCTGCATTCCTTTACAAGAAGAAGTTAGAAGGGAAGGTGGTGCCCCTTCCCAATGTCCCATGGAGAGGAGAGAGACATATCACCCCAACAGCCACAAACCACTCGGTCGAGCACCCGAACAGGCACCAGTCTGCCCAAGACAGCCAGCCACATGGCTGAAGACAACCTTTGTTCCTTACGGGTGTATAAGGAATATGTCACGCAGTAAAAAGAAAACGGCAAAATTAAATACGTGTGATGCTTCAGGTCTTTATTGTTGCTGTAGAGTAACTGGTACACGGTTAAAACGTTCTAATATAATCACTGAATTCTGAAAACTAAGGCTTTCTGCAGGTTTGTAGTATCCTGGTGTTTCCTTTCACACAATGTACATATAAAATCAAGTTATAAAAACACGGATCTTTTTTAAACAACACAGATTGATGCAATGCACAAAACTAGGAACTACGTTTTGTACAATCAAGACAACACCTTACAGACCAGCTTTGAGCCTTGCAGCTTTGAAGCCAAAAATGTCCTGGTCTGACGTCCTACTACCCACGTGAGCTCGATGACAAACGCAGATGGAAAGATTTCAACCTTCTGTTCTGAGCAGAGAGAAAGAAACCCGATGCTGATGAGGGAACATCTGATCGAGCTAATGACAGCAGCATCCTTAAAGCACGTCACTGATCTCAAGCAACGTAAGCGAGACCTAGCAAGACCTGCAGGTCCTGTAGGCAGAGCAGTCACTGCTGAGCAGTGTGGCTGCCAGGACTACGGGAGAAGGTGAGCCATGACAAACACTCTAATGAGTGAGATGAGCCTCGGTGCCAATTCACGTCCCGTGAAGGAGGGGTCTGTGTGATGCCGGGAACACTAGCACCTTTCACGTAACAGCACTGGAAACATTCCAAAGTGATTTACCCGGCACAGAATCATTTAGGTTGGGAAAGACCTTTAACCTCATCAAGTCCAGCTGTAAACCTAGAACTGCCAAGTCCACCACTAAACTATGTCCCTAAGTGTCATCTTAGTGTACTTTGAACAGAGACACAGGGTAAGAAGTCTCCAAAAAAGATCTGTATATAAGCACCTTGTGAGTAAAAAGCGACATCAAAGAGGAAAAAAAGCATTCACAGAAAGATCTTCCCCCAGTTCCTTAATAATTTTTTAAACAAGAAGCTTCTATATCCACAAAGTTTTTCCTTTTTATTCAACTTTTTCCCCCGTTTTGCAGTTCTGATTGAGCTGGAAAATGATGTGCATAATCTGAAAATTTACATTAGTCACAAAGCCAAAACCCTTCCCTGTGAGCGGAGGATTCTTCACGTACCATGTGCCGCCCTGCAAATGTGACATTAGCAGCTGACAAGAAGATTATTCTTTCTCTTCGATGTGAATACACAAGAGAGGAGGATGAATTACAAGTCTGCAGGATGTTTACCTCATTATAGCAGGTCACGTTTTGGCTCCAGCCGGAAGAAAACCCCTCGTAAGGATCAACGATGGCTTTTCAGAGCCCAACTCTAACCACACACAAACATAAATCTTTCACTGCTCCCCGACCAAGACTCACGCTGACGTTTCTGATGATACATTTGATGACACCACAAAGTTCTTTGAATGGCTGAGAAAATTGTAGCTGGTATTTACGTCACCAACATATATAACCTGTCCTCCCAAGTCACTCCGGAAGATGATGTTAAGGCTACTGGAGTAGGCTAGCGATGGTTACTGCTGGTATGAAAGCACAGCCACGGCTCAGGACCCTCTAGGAGAAGCCTTTTAGCTCTCCTCTGCATTAACCATAGATGAGGTCTTTAGGTTTTACCTTGCAGCGAGCGACCTTGATGTACAGGGAACTGCACCAAAGCAGAGTATTAGGTGAAAAGAAACCCGGTGATGTCGATTGAAGCTGCAACCATGCCTTCGATAGCACAGAATTACATTTTAAAAAGTCCTCATGGTGCAGGAAGGACCTCATTCCACTCGTGACAACGAAACACTGGTTGTCAGTCGTTGGGTACTCAAATATAAATATGAAAAAACCATTAAGAAACATAACTCTAAATATAAACCTATTTTTATTTATTTTTAAGAAAAAAGGGATTAAAAAATTAGAGTGAAACAGATGGCTTCAAGTACTTTCAGCATAATAAATCATTAGTTATTATAAGCACAGATTAAAAAATACTTGTCACCTTGCGAGGGACAATTGAATAGAGGCTGGTGATTCTTTTGAAAAATGTCCTTTGATACAAACACATTAGACAACACGCTTGGTGTTGTAATTTAGAAGAAAACAGATGTGCCTACTATGCTGACTCTATGCTTGAGATAGCCATCACAGTGTAAGATACATTTCGCAGTCTGTACTTGCACATTTCATGGCAACACCACTCAACATACCGATTAGCCTGGTTTAGCTCAAACAAGCCTTCGTGTAACGAAGGACAAACATCTAGTAAGTCAGGAGGGCTTTGCAGCAATACAGCTGACCAAGCGGTCTAACATTTTTGAGGTTGAAAAACAAATCTAACCTGAAGTGTCTCCTAAGTGCTGGCAATGTTTATGTCCTGTTTATGTGAGCATGAATGTGACTTTTATTACGTATGACAAGGAATACACTTGAAAGTGCCTTGTCTGAGTTTAAGCCTTCAGATTTTCTGAAGGTCGTGAAAATAAGCAAAAGTGTTATAGTGGGAGCCCCAAAAGAACCCTCAAAAAAAATCTCAAAGGAGGTAGGAAAAGCAGTGATGTCACCAGGCAATCAAAGGGAATATGCAAAGGGCAGATGTAGCTCAAATTTCCCTGTGTTGTGGTATGTCTGAAACTCCTCTTTTTACCTATAAGGAGACAACCATTGCATCACGTGCGTTTCAACTGGTTTGTCTGTCACACTGGGAACAAGCAGTCTTCCTGCTTATCCTTATGGACACTTGAAATGCCTATGGAAGCAATGTGAAAACCAAAATAAATGCTTCAGAAAAAAAAAAAGATACCTTGCCTAGTCTGAAAAAGAAATAAAATGTTTTCAATCACATAATGTCTACAGGGAGACTTTTTTTGAAGTCTTTTTTTTTGAGACTTTTTTGCCAGCTACTCAGAGACAGACACTTATTTTTACCTCTACAAGAAAAAACCACCAATAAACCAACAAAAAACCAGCTTCCCTACCCTGCAGCTCTGTACACTACAGCAGGAACAAGTCTCCCACAGCTAACAGGGAGACTGAAACGGTATGAAACAGTGAGAAATCAAAACTTAGCTGCACTGCTCGATTAAATAATCAGTCGAAGACTTCAGTGGAGGCAGAGCCAGCATTGTTTTCTGTACTACAACAGAAGACTGCAAGGCTTAAAAATCCTTCCTGAGTGATCGAGCCAGAATGGTTGAACAGTGAAACATTCAGTAACATTTGGAAAAGCTTATGCAAAAATATTATTATTTTAAGATAAGTTTGAATATTGAAATTCAAGAAAGAAACAAACAGAACAACTTCTTCTCCATCAAAACCCCTCTAAACCTAGCAGCTTTCCAAACCTGGTGCTTGCTCTACAACAATGTGATCATACAGAAATCTTACCTCGGTCTCTCTTAGCTGGACAATTCGGGTTTCTACATGAAAGTTCAGTGCATGTCACATTTATTAACGTCCTTACGATTGTTCAATAATCCAGCAATTTGTTTTTTAATTACAGCAGAATGCAGTTGCTAGCTGCTTGCAAGAGCAATGTTGAAATTACATTCAGAGATAAAAAAGTACCATTTCCACGTAGCAATAACTCACATTTTTCTTTCTCTTCACAGAATCAAGTGCAAATGTCTAACAATGGCGATAGTAAAAGACAATTCTCATGCAAAAATTTTTCCCTGTGCCCAAAATTTGCAAGACATCTGAAACCCACCCATTTTTACATTTCTCTACCCCAGAATTAATTGTTTTTTAATTTTTTGTCGTGAAATTTCTGTTGCTTTTTAAAATACCGATGACAAGCGAGTTCAATCAGTTCCAGCCCACCGAATACCTTTTGCTGCACTACAAAAAAGATGATCATAGCTGCAAAATACCATCGTGCAAAGCTGTACAGGTACAGCAGTGCAAGCATACCCAGCGGGAACACCGTCCAGTATAGGAGCGAGATGCACTTAATCGCGAGGACCCTGAGCTCAGATTTACATGGTGGAATAATGCTTTGCCCTGTTGCACTGAAGCAATTTCCTCCTTCATAGAAGTGTCGGAGTCTCTCCTCTTTCTCTTCCCAGCGCTTCTGGCACCAAAGCTGCAGCTCCTCCTTAGAAGTGGGCACTGTCTCTATGGGATATCTCCGGATGTGGAAGTGAATCTCCTTTGGGAAGTTTCCATTCAAAAGGTGCTTCTCTGTCTGAGGGATGTTTTGGGGGTATGCCACAGTTATGTCATGGATAGCATCAAGATTGTCACCTAGAAGAAAGGTTTGGGGGAAAAAGGATCAGTACAGATCACGCAATGGTCAGAACATTAATTTGCTTCAAGGCATGACTGAAAACAATCCGTATCGTGACAGAAATCCCAGAGATATGTTAGCTATGCAGAGTACGTTTTGTCTGATAGAATCTCTAACGACCAAAAGGTCAAACTTTTACCAATCATTACCTGTTTTGAATCCAGCAACAGTTAACACAACTATATGCAGTACAAACCAATGTAGAATTACAAAACTGAGTAAGATGATTGAGGAATGAAGACGCACATCTGGTCTCAGATAAAGAGCACAGCACGTACGACTAATCTTCAGATATTCATACTTGTGCTGCAAGCTGAAATTGTTTTTAATTAATGAATTAAAGCTTAGTGTATATTCCTGTCAACACGGAAAAAATTCAGTTTGATCTGGCGCAAGCAGCATACACAATCCTAAGTCACTGAAGACTGAGAAAACATAGAGGAAACATATACCAGGAAATATCAGGAGCTCATTAAATCCAGGGTATCTCACAAAGGAGGAGGAGTATCTCTCTAGCTCAGCCAGATTTACTGGCACTCCAGTTAACACAATTTCTTTAAATCCGACCACCCAGAACAGAAGTAAGCTGCTGCTTCCTGCATTCCCGATCTGGTAAAGACAAAGTACAGCGTGAACAGTGGAGAAACGCAGTTGTGAGTAAACCATCTATAGTTAGTTATTTGGGTAAAGTGAGTACAGTAACCAATTAAAAAGCAATTGCAGATTAGAAATTCAAGGAAATACTGAAGAAGAAAACCAGTGCTCTTGAAAGGGCATCAGTATTGCCGATGCAGGGTTTGTTAGTCCATCTTTGCACTAAGCATTTTTACATTTTGCACTTTCTAAATACCCTCTTTATCCCCTGGCCTCTGACATTCTTTTTAGATTCCATAAAGTAAATTCTGCTAGTGTAAAACTGATCTAAAAATAGGTGCATGGTGCACTGAATATTGCATAACTGTTAAGTTCTGCCAGCAGTGATTTATCCTGATGTTTTTATTTGGCTGGCTGGCTCTGGGCAAAATGGAATTGGAGACTAAAAGCTGTCTCCAGTTGCAGCGACTGAAGATGTTTGTTCTCATAGATGATGTCACATTGTGCAAAGATGATCAAAATCTACTTGTTAGCCCCGCTTCTGCTTTTCGTCATTTCCTCCCCTTCCCTGGCATTGTGGCTTCCCCTTACAGCTCTAAAAATGACATGGGCAGGATAGAAAGTTACTTTAAAAGGCTGTGTTCAAAATTACGTACCTAAAGTTCAACTCCAAATATCAGACGAGAGGGAAAAAGCTGTTCGGCCTTTCCCCGTATTTTATAACTGTGCTGTCTTATGATCTCTCTTCCACAGTTTCGTTACTTTGTTTTTTAAAGATTATATGTAGCTCCCAGGAGGTTTGTCAGAGCAAAACTCAATACTCTAGCTTTTGTGTAATTACAGGATCACATCACTATATTGTACACAGGTAAAATCTTTCAGCTCTCCTTCCAAGAGGTGCCAAAACTGACTGTGTCTTAGAAACCTCAGCCTTACAAAGAGAAACAAAGCCTGCTGCACCTTAGCACAAAGCATTTCAATTGTGAGAACAGTTCACAGTTCTCCCCCTACTCCAAATATTTCTGCCATCAGAAGGAACTGCAGTCATCCCACAGGACAGGCATCCCACAGGACAAGCATCCCACAGGACAGGCATCCCACAGGACAGGCAGCATTTCAATTGTGAGAACAGTTCACAGTTCTCCCCCTACTCCAAATATTTCTGCCATCAGAAGGAACTGCAGTCATCCCACAGGACGGGCATCCCACAGGACAGGCATCCCCTAGTTTCTGGCCCAGTCAGGGGAAGGCTGCTACATATGCCTCTAAGAAATAACCATCTCTTACAACCTGTCTCCACAGCTCCCCTGGTCCTGCTGGCATGTCAAGCCTACACTTTACCTAAAGAGGAAGGCCAGAAAAGTCCAGCCTTCCTGAGATCCTTGTATGAAAAAAGCCTTCTATGAGAAGTTTTTGGTTACAGGAGTTCCTCCCCCATCCTGTAGCCATCTGTGTCTTTGCAGCTACACGGTCAGTCTGCCATTACATGCAAATGTTCTTGAAAAATCAAGGCTTTACACAAAAGAATCACAGTCATACAGCCCACAGGAAAGAATTCACTGGATTTCCTTCAGACACAGATTTTCTGACCCCGTGTAAGTGTTGAACTGGCAGGACTGGGCAGGACTCCCTGTAACTACACAGCCAGTCCGATCCCTTCAGCATGTAGATACACTTCTGCCCGAGAATCCCAATCAGAAACTGATTAGGAGAGGGAAGCCTCTGCTCCTTACTTGTGGATTTGTAGCATCCCCAGATCCCCAGCCCTTCCAGCAGGGCTTCATGCCAGACTGTAGAAGGTCTACACTACGTTATGGCTTCTAGATTAGTCACTCGGAGCGAACCTCGAAGAGCTGCATACGGGAGGGTGAACATGCCTCTTTCTGCACTACAAACGGGGAAACCAAGGCAAAGGATGACTATGTAACCTGCTCAGTGTGTCCAACTTGAAGCAGCATCTCCTAATTCCCAGCTGCAAGGTTCACCTATTAAAGAGTATTTTACACAAGAAGAAATGAAACTTCAAAGGTAGATTTAACACATCTGAAAGCACAGACACATCAGAAAGAGAGAAGACCAGAATACCATGTTTCATATGCAAGAGGATTAGAGCCTTTCTCAACAGGGCCCTTGTTTGGGTCATACATATTTAAAAACTCCACACAAATGGCAGCCTGAAGCTTTCATTCCCTGGCAAGGCAGGCTTGTGGAAAGGACCAGCTTCAATCAGTTTTCTACAGCCGCTGAAAGAAGCATGCCCTGCTAGTGTTACATGCAGTAAAGCTGCCGGATCCACACTGCATACTTGATCAAAAAGGTTCTGCATATTCTCTGCTGATTTATCAATGGCATCTTTTATTATGGACAGGGTCAACGCATCACTGCCACACCTGCTACAAGCAAATCTGCTATAAAGAAGAGAAGTTACCACAGCAGATGAGGGCAGACCATTCCTGAGCGGGATCAAAATTCTCTTGGCCTAGATTTAATCAGACAGTTTTGAACCTGCATCCTTGACTAAAGAATCTTTACCATCTCCATTTCCCTCTGAAGTTAAGCTCGTTCTCTCTGCAATCTAGAGACATCTAACAGCACATGTTTCAGATCAACGGCAAGGTGGCAGTCAACCAGCAAAAGAAAGTGATCTGAAGTGAAGACACAGCACAGTCACTGATTTAAAAGATCTTTTTTCCACCTGAATTTAAAGATCTGCTTAAAAAAACTGCTTCTGTACGTTTTAAGAAGAAATTGTTCTAAGCGAAGCCACATCATTCTACTTCTCTAGCAGGTCAAAAGTGGAGTAAGCAAACATATTTGTTCATAATTCAGAGAAGCCGTCAGTGGACAAACCACCTTCTGCAATGCTTTTAGTGACATTTGAGGGATCTTTCTCCTGCATATACTCACATCCTATTGGGGAAGGAATGAAGGTCAGAGGAAATCAAACACTGTTCACACTTTAGCATCTGAAATCTAATTAAGCTAAGAAACTGCCATTAAGGCTAAAATGCCAGGCAGGTACCCTAGCTCTTCAGGACAGAGACACCAGTTTCAGTACCTTTACAGTCTCATGACTTTCTTTGTGCAGTAGTCAAACTATATACATCCTTCACACCCATGAACAATATTCCCTCCTATGCTTTACAAAGGCACCTCAGAAAAGAAAAGTTTACTATAGGGCTCAGGAATGACTATGAAGTTTATTTGTAATTATTGTTATATGGCTATAAACGGCACATCACGCAGATGATGATTAATCCATGTGGTGGTCTCCATATCGGGATGACAAAATGCCTCAAAAGTACTATTCTTTTTCTTTTTAAACTTTCTGTGCTCAAATCAGTTATTTATATTTCAGGCTCTGTTGATACACGACATTACTTCAAGCAATCACGATGCACAGTTGGTTGCTTTGGACATTGCACTCAGAGGTGGCAGAGGAAGAACTAACCAGGCTCATGATTAAAATAACAGCATCAGAAAAAGATGCCTTCTTTTAAAAAAATTTCCAAGGAAAAATTAGGACATTTTCTTTCTTTCGAAGTTGCAGCATCTGGTAGCTCAGTATAGGTGAGGTTGCCGCTGCTCCCTGCCCCACTAGAAGTGAGTCTGAGCACGTATTCCCCCACACAAACACATGTGCACAAACCACAGCCAGCCAGCCACGGATCAACACGGACAGAAAGGACAGCCCTGCAGCAAACGAAATGGCCTCGCTGTGTTTCCCTCTCTGGTTGATTAGGATAAAGGTCTGTCAGTGGGAATTATATACATACATACAGGCTATGGATCCCTCCAGCAATTGCCACAGACAGTCTATGCTGCAGCTGGCCCTGGGTCCTTGGTCTTTCCAGGTGCTGGCACCTGGACACATGAACCCTTGGGGCCACAGCCCCTCTTCCAGCGGCTGGTACAGACCCTTTGCACGGATGTACACACACTGTCGATTCCTCCAGTAACTGGCCTAGATTCTCATGGCCACCCAGTCACTGGTCTTCCGATT
>NW_010417973.1:103728-110372 GCF_000710305.1 Buceros rhinoceros silvestris | reverse complement strand
ATCCTCTTTTCTCCAGCTGCGTCATGCAGAGACAAACATACAAACTGGTCTCAGTTGACCCCAGACCCCACAGACTACTCAGTCACCAGCCTGGAACCTTGCAGTACCTCCAGTAGCCAAACGGTCACCATCTGACCTTTCTGGTATCTGTTTAAGACTTATGGTCACTTTAATTCCTGGCTCCCAAGCCTCTTACCCTACTTGTCCACTAGTCCTGCTTGATAGTCACTAGTGATCACACACCTGACATACGCCCCACATGACCATCCCTTTTCCCACTTTTGGTTCCTCCCCTAAATATCCCATAACAAGCCTTGGACAATCCCCAAATGTTCCTCTTGGGCATCCTGTAATGAATCCCAAAGCTCTGCAAGCAGTACTGCCCCTCAGGCTGGAAGGTGATGGGCAGGAGCCTCTCCCATTGACTCACTGTGATTGATGTCACCCCTGGCCCATAGGCCCTGTGACAGCCCTCGAAGGAGCCAGGGTAGGGGCTCTGTTTCCCCATCTGGGTTTTGGGGTTTTCCCTGCCTGCCCTTGTGCCTCCGTGCTCCTTTTCATGTGCGCAGACAAACCTTTTATCCCACCATCTACTATAAAAACTTATGACCAAGAGCCTCTTACTAGATTCAAGATAATGATGTCACAGGTAAACTGAAAATTGCTTTTAATTGAGTGTGTTCACTCAATTAAAATTGAGTAACACCATGTCAGCACAGTATTTTAATTCTACGAGAAAAAAACCCAGTCTGAATATAAAAGGCAGGGCTAAACTATTTTCATCTTCTTTTAAACACACTCACAAAGAGAATACTGCAAGGCAGCTGCAATTGGTGAAAACTGCCAGAAGTGATGCTCAGTCCCGAAGCACAGTCCCAAGGAAGTGGGTTGGCTGGACGGACCCATTCCCTCTGCCATAAGCATTGCTTGGGGGGTCAAGCGCTGCTTGTTCCTCAATTATGATTCATGTCAATGACAAGGACGCTTTCTTGCTCATACCTGGGACCAAGCAACGCTGAGCAGAGACAGTGCTGCAAAACAAAAGGATGAATAAAAGCAGCAACTTGAGGGCCAAAACGATGATTCATGAAAGAAGCTTTTAAGGCCAAAATGACCACCAGTGAGCCAAAAACGAGGATGAGCCCCAGGCAAATCCATGCAATGAACTGCTCAGACTCTCAGCAGCCTGGAAGGTGAACAGGCAGCTGAGTCTCCCTGGCATTAACAGTGGTGGCTATTACCCATTTCCATCCCTAGCAAGGATCTCAACAGCCATAATTTGTCCTACTTTAGTTATCATTGACATTACTTTAAATCATACAAGGGTTATACAGTCTCTTCCTCTTCATTGATCCAGCAGAGAAGATGCTATTCTTAACTGCAGTACATCACAGAACAGCACGGTGACGAGCTGTTGAGCCAAAATGGAGAGAGGTGCACTGTGCTGCTCTCACAGCAAAATACTCATTATCACCTTAAAATAAGTTGTTCTGTGAAAAGTGGGACCAATATGTGAGGCCCTTGTCCATTCCACCTCCCACCACAGTATAACTGTAACTGCATCCTCCTGCAAAGTGTCATACCCATCCCTTCATCACACAGCTCCAGTTGCTTCACAGATTTCCAGGCTTCCATAGAACACTGGCTGTAGCTCCCCCATCTCTTAATATCCTCAACCTTATACACATTTCCTCAGGGAACCCAAGAGAAGGAGGCTTTGGCATTTCTGTAAATAAATGGATCAGCAACATAATCAAAGCAGAGATGGAAACAAGTAGAATAAATCCAGTTACATTTCACAGTACCCAAGTATTGTATGTTAGCTTTGAAACAAAGATATATTTGGGGACATTAAAACAAAAGCCATCTAAAACTGATTACTGGGGAATATTACTGTCCTGGCTCCTGAGCTGCCAGTAATTTTTCTTTGAGAACACAATACCAGGAGGGAGCAGCTTCAAGGATTTACAGCACCTCCCGGGAAGTATCATCCTTGTGAAGACTTAAAACTTCAGGCAGCCCTCTTTAAAGCAGCGGTGTCAGCCTGGGTTAATCTAAATCACTTTCAACTCAGTAGTTATTGGAAATCTTTTCTGGATAAGTGTAGCAATCAAATAAGCAAACAAAAAAAGACAGAATGATAATGCTGGCCTTGATTAACAGAGAAGAGCGATCCTGCATACCAATTCTTTCTCTGCCTGACTCTCCACTGGTGGTGTCATACAAGGAGAGAGGAAGACCTTCTACCCTGCTGACACAAAGGAGATCTTCCACCTGCACTCACGAAGGAGTTAAGGAAACCACACCTTGAGGGTAGGAGCCAGGGGAAGGGTCAGCCTTGGCTGCTTTCTGCTCCCCATCGGAAAGAAAAAGTGCTCTGGGTGCTGCACACAGTAGAGGACTGCTGGAATCCCCCACCAGACACCTCCTGCCCAGCTGGTACAAAGATCGAGAAATCTCCACAGCTATCAGCAATCACTACATACGCTTAATTCTTTGTTAAATACATTTAAATTCACATAGTTTGCGTCCTGGTGCCACATCTCATTAATGTGTAAAACAATATCACTAACTGAAGTTGTTGCTGGGGGGAATCCACTTTGACTTTGAAACCTCTGTAAATACCTTATTTAACTATTTTAAGACCAGACAGGAATGTTCTCAGCATCTAATATGATCTCCTGAATAACACAGGCCACAGGAGCTTATGTAGAATGCTTTTGTTTTGCCACGGAATGTTTTAAGATAGACATCCTAAAGCTTTTAACACGAGATAGGGAATTCCTCTCATGGGAATTCCCTCTCAGGGGCGGGGTGGGGGGTGGGACAGGATGGAAAGTGTGTGTACATAATTTCTATACTTTTTACTTCCACATCATATAACCCAGCTAAATTAAAGAGCTGTCTGTGCTTACACAGGTAAGTGTCAGGCTGATCTGCCAACCTCTTAAGTTGCTGCTGAACAAAATAAATCTAGTGAGCTTCTGAAATCTCAATGTGAAGCATGTTTTTAAAAGCTCAAATCCCTATTGTGGCTCTCTGAATCTCTTCTGACACTACTTTTCTCAAAGTGTGTGTGTGCTAGGACCAGGTAGAGTTTTCCAAAATGTCCTCATTAAGTCCATACACAGATATCTGGTACTAACCTTTCTACTTGTTTTTAGGTTTATGCCTCCAGAGACTATGTCCTTTCTTGTAGCTACAGCACCATCCTGAGAGCTACTATTTAGCCCTGTTTGTTAAGCATCACAAACTCCTTTGTCCTATCCCGAAGGCAATGGAGCCAACAAACTATGGTGAGTGTGCCAGGACAACACCTGGGTAGGATTCAAAGTGTCATGCAACAGGACTAAGATACAAACTCCACCATTCTCCAGTGCAAAGCCCACTGAGACTCCATGGCTGAACTGGGCAGCCACCTCCCACTGAGATGAGACACTGCTGAAATGGTAAGGGGGCGCTGGCAGGTACCAATCCCCAGTTTCTGGGAAATTCCTGCCGTGCAAGGAGAATACAGCCTGGCACTCCGCCTGTGAAAGGCTGTTGATCCCCAGTTGACTCAGGGCACATTAACAAGCTATGGGAGAGTTTTTCCACGCTCACCTGTGACAGAGCCTGAGATTCTCCCACCTCAGGCTCATGGCTGCCAGCCAGCTTCTTGCTTGTTGCTTTAATGTGTCTCTCCCCTCATCCTCTCCATAAGTCAAGAAATAAGGAGGACTGCAGTTTGGCAAACAACAATTTACCCCATTTTTTTTTTTAATCAGTATAACTATACTGATCTTACGATGCCAATAAAATCTAGACGAGTTAAATGCCTCCTACAGACTGAACAATTCTTTGCAGGATTACAAACCAACATTACTACAGCGGCAGAACTAAATCTCCCCTCTTTCCTATCTGAATGTGAGGGATGCTCTTTTCTTCAGCAGACACACCTGCCAGCACTCTTCCTCCTCTCCAAACCAAACCAGAGCTAACAGAAGAAGGAAGACATGGTGTAGTTCAGTTACAGTACGAGAAGTCAGTACTGTGAGAAACCTTAGAGTGGGTCAGTAAGTATATTATCCCGGTCTGCAAGTTAAGATATACCAAGTGCTAAACCAATTCTTAGTTCATGGAATAAACTGTACAGAAAAAGCTTAGGCACATGTCGAGCTAAGTGAAATACAGAAGATTTAACAAATAATTACTGCATGCCTTGTTTGCACAGCTACACTTTTCAGGTGAAATACGAAAATGGGTTGTGGTGCCAGATTCCACACATTTCACACACTTTACGACTCCATTAAGGCTTCACAGATACAGCTCTATCTTGACATGTCCCCGGCTGTGGGCCCTCTGACCCAGCTGCTATCAAAGCCACAGCCAGCTCATCTGGAACACTGCACACAGCTCCCGGGTACTGCTGTCAACACAAACCAACTCATGACTTCAGGAACCAAATCTGCTCATTTGAAAGAGGAATCTCTGAGCAGACAAGGGAAGGGTATGCAGGGGAGAGGGGGGACCTGGCCATCGAGGTGGGGAACACACGGACCCAGTGGCTCCATCTGACAGCCTGGGGGCTGCTGCTCTTCAGTCTTCTCTCCCTGGCTCTGAAGGGTTATTTTACCGATTGCAAAGCAAAAGCTGCTTGAGCTATAAATAAAATACAAAAATATGTGGAGAGGAGGGAGCAAAGGGATAAAAGGGTTAGAATAACAAGTTATTTTCAGCCACTAGGGATGACCGATTCACCACATTTTACTCTATCATTCCCAAACTATATTTATCAAATCCAGATAATAAAAATGCCGTGTTTATTCTCCCTGCCTGCATATCTGCTCTCTCTCGACCTCCCATACTACAAGTCTGCTTCACATACATATATGAGATTTCGTTTTCATAGGAATGTTACATGCTAGGAAGGAGAAAACATGTTTCCAGGCTTCCAGTGCACCACTGCTTTTTCATACAGAGAAATGTTATTTCATATAACAGACGCTGATGCATTGGTATGCAACTCTGCAACTCCACTAAGCTCTAACGTAAATTCCCTGGCAAACAGCCAACAAACTGAGACAAGAATCACAATTCTGCTTGAAATGAAGATAATTTACTATACTGCAGTGAAATCCTTTTAAAAAGCATCACATGTGCTCCACCTTGTCATGATAAGATGTCTTGCTAGACAGACAAATGAATGTAAATAAGGAAACTGATGATTTCTTTTTATTTTTAAAAAGAAAGCTGAACTAGTCATCCAAGTATTTCTAGAAAGCGAAGTATCATGACAATTAAGCAAAAATAAGACAGCAAATACCCTTAAATCATAACACACACAGATACAGAGCCTATTCTTATCTTTAATATAACTATCCAGCTAATTCCTCTGTTACTTGTTGGGCATTTGAAATCACTGGGAATCTGAGAAAGAAGTAATCTGCCACTGTACATTTCTTTGCTCTCTGCCTGGATGAACAACCTCTCTCCAACGCAGATGGAATTAACATCAATCTCTACAGCAGAAAACACATCCCTATTCCAGGCAATCCAGTTCTGCCAGAATTCAGCTGTTGCATCTGCAATTTCCAGTGTCACTTCTGACTGGCCTCACTAAGTTAACTAAAGCAGAACACTCCGGAACAGTTTACATACACAACTGCCATACTAATGATGCTCAACATTGCAGGATGTTACAGCTAGGTAAACAACACGGCTGGCTTAAAACCTGGAATTTCTGGAAAAGTGCTGCATTTTTAAAAGATGTAGGGAGTAACAGTATGTATGAATGGACATTTTGGAGCACAAAAGCATATGTTAGCTTTCAGGATCCCAATTAAAACACAAGCATTAAAGGGGTTACTCCTCCCAATCTCCCTGTTCATTACAGAACAGAATCGCAGAATCATTTTGGTTGGAAGAGACCTTTAAGATCATCAAGCCCAACCATTCACCCTGCACTGCCAGAGTCTCTAAACCATGTCCCTCAGCATCACATCTCCACGGCTTTTAAACACCTCCAGGGATGGGGACTCCACCACCTCCCTGGGCAGCCTGTTCCAATGCTTCACAACCCTCTCTGGAAAGAAATTTTTCCTGATATCCAACCTGAATCTCCCCTGGCACAACTTGAGGCCGTTTCATCTTGTTCTGTTGCTTGTTTCTTGGCAGAAAAGACTGAACCCCACCTTGCTACAACCTCCTTTCAGGTAGTTAGAGAGCAATAAGGTCTCCCCCGAGACTCCTTGTCTCCGGGCTAAACAACCCCAGTTCCCTCAGCCGCTCCTCTGGACATGCTCCTTCTTGCAGAGAGGGGCCCAAAACTGGACACAGCATTCAAGACGTGGCCTCAGCAGTGCAGAGTACAGGAGGATGGTCACTTCCCTCCTCTTCCTGCCCACACTATTGCTGATACGAGCCAGGATACCATTCTATTAGATGCTGTTTATTTCTTCCAGTTCTTCCCCAACCATCGCTTATACTCTTTTTCAAATACATCTATCTTTTTGGGGTTGTTTTTTTTCTCTTTTTTGGGGGGGGGGGGGGGTTGGGTTTTTTAGGGGTTTTTTTTGTAAATTCCCTAATATTTTGGGGGATAACTTACGAATTTCTGTAAAATCGTGGATTTCTTCGTGGTCTGTATTTGACACACTTTAATT
>NW_010417973.1:26301-103486 GCF_000710305.1 Buceros rhinoceros silvestris | reverse complement strand
TTGTTTTGGGTTTGTTTTTTTTCTCTTTTTTGGGGGGGGGGTGGGGTTGGGTTTTTTAATAGTTTTTGGATTTGCCAGGATGTAGGGCAGGAATTTTCTCGTAACTTTCTCATAGTTTTTAATAATTTTCACATTGTCTTAGACAGATGAACATTAGACCCCAGCCAACCTAAAGACTAACCATGAAGCTCATTTTGAGTCACGTCTTTCGTAAAGTTACTACAAAACCAGTGAAAGACATTGTGAGGAATAGAGAAAAATAATTCACCACAGATACTCAGAAGGAAGCATTTGTGGTAGTTCTCACTTGGTGATCAAAGTGCATTCTGTCTCCTCAGAAACACAGTGGACTTCTCACTTTCTGTCAGCCCTTATTTCATGCCAATGGAAGGATGGTGCTACGGCCAGTGTAACACCATCCAGCGCTGGACTGCAACAGTAGCATTAAGTAAATAAATGCTGACTATTAGAGAAAAGATATTTTATTCTTGGCTTGCAGTGCATGACATTTATTTTTTTCCTATAATTCAGGTATAAAGTTCAGCTTTCTTTCCTCACTTTACTCTATTTGTCTTCCTTTTTTAAAATGGCTACAGACAAGTAACCTTATGTTAATTCAGTGCTCTTTGCTATCTGTTCTTATCACTACCCAAAGTCAACCGCTAGAGAGTAGTCTTTAGCTGCTCAGTGACCTGACGCCGTTCATAACCTTGCACTCTTCAAACTGTCCCAGGCATCACTCATGATTTCCCCAGCCTTCAGCAGCCCCAGGAAGAGCAATCTGGAATTAGGGGTCAACTTGGATTCCTCGCAATACAAACAATGGGCTAATGATATATCCAGTACCATTATATTTGGGATACACAAGAAGAAACTGAAAATACCTTCAAACTTTTGAGAGATTTGATACTACAAATACGGCCCATACCAAACCAAAACACTAGATGAAAATGTACCCTGGACTAAAAATAGAGTATGAACTAGATGTTGAAAAAACACCTGCTAGCAGCCACCTCAAATATTTGGATGGAGTGTTTCCACAGATGTCCTGAGCCGATCTCTGGCGTTTCATGCCTTGCTGATTTGTGCTATTGCCATTCTTGGTCACAGTGGTTTGTTTTCATTTCTGTGTACAGAGCAAGAGGAATGCAGAACAGCACCAGCAGCCCGACAAGGAGGAGTAATTTCGGCACACAGAACATTGTGAGGCTTATAACTTCTCTCTGATGGATATATATACACCAAAGCCACATCACACTTTTGCTCCACCTTGTTTTAAACCCAGAACAAGGATTTTGCTCTGAAAACATTTCATACTCTGCCGTTAGAAGAACTTGTGTCAGGAACTTCTGTTTTATTACCTGAACTTGCAGCCGAGGCATACTTACAACACAGAAATGAGCTCTTCTCTATGTCTCCCTGAGTGAAAACAGTTTGGGGCAGAAAAGCACTTGGATTTCAATTAAGCAGCAAAGCCCTAGTCGAGCACTAGTCAACAAAACAGAGCCTCTAACATTCTTTAATCTTCTGTTCTTTACTGTAACCCTCTAGATGTAACTTAATCCTTTGATATTCGACTCTAACACTAATAATTCAATTTCCATGTTTTTTTCCTCCACTGACGGACCACACAAACCATAGAGCCCCTTGATACAAGAGCATACAGCGTTGCACAGAACAGCCATTTAGAGCCATGACGGCCTGCACCAAGATACAAACTTATTGTTCCCAATCCCCTGGTGCTAAAACAGTTTCCACCAGACCATGATACACACAAGTGGACAAATCTTATTAAATTTAATCAGCCCAGTACTTGGGGGAGCCATCTTAATCAGAAAGGGATTTAATGAAAAGCCGCAGCTCCACTGAATACTCTTTAATTATGACTGACTAATGTTTATCCGCAAAGAAGAATTTGTTTCAGGATTAGTCTGAGACCTGGAAGGAGCCAAAGACATCAATTTAATAAGAGAATGCCTAATTAAAGTATAATGGAAGCCTAATTGTGATATACTGCTTTGTAGTGCACATGATTTATTTAGAACAATTGCTTTTCACTGGGCTCATTAGGGAAAGTTAAACAAAACACAATAGTAAAAGAGAAGAGGGGAAAAACAGACACACTGGAACTTCCAAGATGATTATAATCAGCTGATGAAAGACAGTGACATATTTGTGAGATAAAGCACTGTCATCCCTCCACAGGCTGCGGTTAAAATTTCTAAAAAGGATAATGGTTATACAGTTCCTTTCTTCCCTAATGACATGGGATCAGGCCCAAACTCTACTGCAGCTACTTGGTGGAGCTCCTCTGCTGAAAATGAGCCATAAAGTTGAAGGGTCTGACGGCCTTTGTATCCCTCTCATGCAGAGAAACCTCATGTAACACATGCACCCTCCCAGCTGCTACGGAAGGAGAGCAGACAGGGAGAGCAGTGCAAACCCCCTCCAGCTCTTCCTACCTGCAGCCTGTGGATACAACTGATTGCTCTTGATCGGGATGCTCTTCTTTAAGAAGGTATGGCCCTACAGGTGCCCATGACACGTAACTCAGTACAGTATTTCCTTTTTTTTTTTCCCCTAAATAACAAACCAAAAGCTGCTCAAGCCATTTTTATTGTAAAACAAACATCCTCCCGATTGCTTCCTGATGGCACTGGTTTGGTGGTCCCCCCAGTAAAGCAGGCTAGCTGCTATCCTCCTCGTTCACTCAAGCCAAGGGGAAGGATGTGCACTGTTTATCCTGCATCACACTTCTATGGTGTCAATGCAAACAGTGTTTCTTCTCTTTCCTGGTGAAGTGCTAGGAAAAATGAAGTGTGGAAAGGAGCTGCTCCTCCATCCTGTGGTGCCCTGCAGTAAACAGACATGGGGAGGTCCCGGGTCCAGGAACAGATGAGCTTCCTCCAACGGTGGCTGCTGGAACCACCCATCAATACCCTTAAGCTCCAGCTCACTTATGTTCAATTGGTCATGTGAGAATAGCTGTACCAACAGAAGCTGTCGTGACAGTGCCATAGAATAGAAAAAGGGACGCTACGTGCAACAGGATCTGTGAAAACACAGCATCGTGGCCTTGCAGATGAATGAGGGACTGCAGTAATTTTAAATACAAAGCAGCAAACCCATCTGTCTCTAGAAATAAAACAATTTGCTAATGGTTTTGTTTCAACTACTGCTGTTCACAGGGATGCTTAGAAAAATTATTCTGAAGTCAATCCTGTGAATGCAAATGAGCAAAGACTTCTGAGAGTGCTGGAACAGTCATTCCTGTGTCTGGACGGAAGCTGAATTCTGGACATCCGTCTTGTACATGCGTCTTCCACACATATGATGCTGTCAGTCTGCCAGCCTGAGAAGTTCCTTCAGAAGCATCCACTGAATTCCTACCTCAAGGACAGATGATGGTTCATCTTCAGATCTGATCTCAGTACACCAGAGCCAAATGTGTTGCTCTGCTCAAGGCAAATAAGATCAGGTTTAAGCTCATATTCTACGCATTGGACCTTCGTGTTAAAAGATGTGGGCTGCAGTGGTTTGCTTTTATTTTCATATACAGATCAGAAGGCAATCCCATGCTGGCAGCTGAAGTCACAGATGAGAAAATCTTCTAAATCCTTGTTGTACAGGCCTCTTTGAACAGAAGTCTAAAATTGGTTTCCTGAAAATATCTGTTATAAACTTCCATCCCTGAACCCCAGCAGAACATTTAACTCCATTGGCTCTGCATGCTAGAAAGCTGGGAGAGCAGTCACTACTAATAGATTTAACATGGCTTTTTGACACAAATATGAATATGTACATAACTAAACCACAATGAATAAAATCAATGTAAGCAGTTCAATTTATTTCATAGGAATTACAGAAACAAATGGCCTGCAAGTTAAAAAGTCCATTGTTGTCAGCACACAATTGTTTTCCTTAAATTTTTTAACTCGGGAAAATGAAGCCCCCTAAATTTCACACAGTGCACTCAGAAGACAATGCTTAATTAAGAGGAGAAACTATTTTTCAGGGCAGAAAATCTTTTTGAGTTACATTTTCCATGAATACACTTTGCTATATCTAACACAGTTGAGTTCAGAAACACTTTCCCTCAAGACTGCCTGAACAACGTCTCTGTGCATCACTGCCCCCAGGCTTACCACCGGAAGCACAAAAGGCATCCTGTAGCTCTTGCTCCACAGCTTCCTCCACTGGGAGATCCCAAGGCGTACAGGGACAGCAAACAGATTGGGAACATGCACATCAACAGCACATTCCAGAAAAATTCACGTTCCTCAGTATTACCTTGATATTTTCCCTTAAGTGCATGCTTGCCTATGTAACACAGTTCACTACAGTCAACATCCAGCCTTGCTAGTCTCAACATTTTGCCTCAATGGCCATGAACAAGCTAGACACCATCTCCACAGACTTTAGGTGAAGACTGCTATTCTCACTCATATTTAGTCGATGGACACAAATAACTGTGGAGAGCTTCTGCCAGGAGGGAAAGGACCTCATGACCATCAGTAAACACACCAGCACCTCTGCTCTGGAGAAATGAGAGTCAGGAAAGAGACCTGGCCTGAGGCTGGTGGAAAATTCTGAACTGCTCACAGAAGGCTTTGCCATGGTAGAGCACAACGTCTTCATCAGCCAGGAGCAACGGGATTTCTCCCATATTACATACCAATAGCAAGGAAATAGGCCATCCTTACAAATGGGAACAAAGAAGTCACCACTGGTTCATGTGGCTGGTTAACAAAGGCAGTGAGAGAGTTCAAGTTTATCTGAAGAGCACTATCTCTCATCTGAGGAACAGCTAAAGTTAGACTTTTCAAGAGCTGCAGAATGATGAACTGCCAATTGGTCTTTCAGAAATAAACAATGAGGCAATGAAAAATCCAGAGTAGCTCGGCTGAGTTCAAAGACAGTTTAGCTCTAAGAGGCAGTTCTGGTAAAAACCTTTCTGTGGGCAAACACAAGCACAGGAAACTTCAGCAGCTTTGCTGTACTTTTCGAAACATGGAAAGCATGACAAATGCTGAAGCCCGAAGTCCACCACTCACCTCAGTATATTTTCTGCCTAAACAATGGTGACACAAACCAACCCCACCAACTCTTCCATCTGCCCTACTTTGGAGAGCATTAAAAACAAGAAAACAAACCAAACAATAAGCTATTATAGAATGAATATCTCTGGAACCACACATAATTAGTGTCTGAGGCAAAAGAAATGCAAAACAAAAAGATCCCTTATTTTTATTCTCCCAAAGCCATGTCCACCTACAGTCATAAGTTCATTAAGTGATGACAGCAACTTCAACTATGTTGCTTTATCACAGAAACAGTCTTTTCAAATGTCATTGAACAAAATTAGTTTGTTAAACTTGCAACTTTTGTCCAAACACCTGTAGTAACTCAGGTTAAGTAGACTGCACACCACAGTGACGAATTCTTTCACTAGTTCATAAGATATATTGCCAAATCAAAACCAGAAGACTGAATATGCTGCTGCAATAACAGCTGTCTCCAAGAGCTTACAGAATGGAATATCTTTCCAGATCAATCTCTGATCTGAGAAGTCGTCACAGTATCACTCCACTCTCACCAATTGCAGACGTGAATGAATAATTCTATCCACAGAGTAAAATCCTGGCACACTTTGGCATTTTAAATTGACTAGTACATTGAGTTACGGTGCTGCCTGTGATGAAATAATGTTGTAGGCAAGAGCCCCAAGATGGAAAGGAATTGGCTAACAGCCATTTGTCTTCACTGACTTTCAAAAAACTTCTCCCTTGACAGTAAGAGTGACAAAATAGGTACCAAAGTGGTTTTAGACTTATTGGTAAATTATCGTACCTGATCTGAAATAGGAAACTGATGGAGGTCTTGAAGGCTGTCTAACTTCACTGTATTCACACCTTTAAAGCTATTCTGGCTACTTGTCAATTAAAATTACAGGGCACGTTTCTATTTCACGTTCACTGTTTCACACTTTCAACTGAACTAGCAGAGATCAACACGGTAGCAGACAGACACAGCATAATCTACACTCCCAGGGCAGGCATGAGGACAAATTAACTACCTGTTCCTAGTTACCGGGAGCATCCTCCCGGGGCTAGCTCGAGGAAAATCCTGCTGGGATTCCCGGAGGGAAAAATTCAGATGTGTCAAGGAAAAAAAACCTTCTTTCTTTGTTGGATTGAGACTTGGCAGTCAGTATCTGTCAGGATAGAGTGGGAAGATGTACTGCTGAGTCTTGTAACCAACCCAGACCCAAGAGTGTCATCAGACCACCCAGCTGAGCACATATTCCTGAGCCAGGCAGCTCAGTCAGCCATGGGTTCTGAGAAGTCCAAACTTCGGTTTTACCATCTGCCACAGGAGCATACATTACATTTACCCATAGATGGCATAGGCATACTAAAACAATTAGAGTTTAGGTAGCACTTTGAAAAATACTCAGTAGTACCCAAGCCCTTAAAAAAAAGGTTTTACAGAGTAAAAGGGGAAAAGACTAGATGAACAATTACCTTCTCTTGTTTTCCTTTACCGAATACACACTTCTACTGCCAATGGTTGAACTTGACCTACGATGCACAATTTTGAAGTAATGCTGTAAAACCAGAACTGTATCCCCTGAAGTGTGATGAAGATGAGTAAAGGCTGAGGAAATACGTATTATCAAGGAGGCATCCTATAACTGATGAAAATTCCATCATTTTGTCCTGACATCAGCAGGACCTCAACTAAAAATGTTGATGCTACAGCTGATCTAGATAGGTGCTTCCATTTTATGACACATGATGTTTTCTCTTCATGATCTACTGTCTGAAAATGTTAGCCAGGAACAATATCCGTCTCATTTTTGAATACTGAAAAAGGGAACAGCAGAGTAAAATGCCACTAAATGCATGACGCCCTGAATTCCTGATTCTTAAGTATACATTCTTGAAGGGCTGTTTTAAGAAAATATTTACTTTTTGGTTGTTATGGTGATCATCTTTTCACAGCAGTTTATAAAAATAGGAATGGCTAAAAATAAAAAATCCAAAGGAACCTAAGGCACTAAAAAAGGAATATGGCATGCAGATTTGTCTGCTTCAGAATAAATCTGCATATAGTGTCCTGCAGCAGCACGTTTTACAAAGGGAATTAAAGCCATGAAATTAACATTTTAATGAAGTAGAGAGACCATTGACGTCAGGACTACTCACTGATTGTTGCTTCCAGGTGGCCTAATGAGATGAAAATGAAGTTTATATCTTCAGCTAGTCTAAGCCAGGCTTGTTTTGTGACTGTGATTGAATTTAAATGAGAAGATACCGCTGTGTGCAAACATGTCTAGGCTGGTAAGTAGCCTTATCAAATCTAGGCATAATAACTGCCTGATTTTAAATATTTATGTTAAGAAAAGGGATTTCAGTCTTCCTTTCACAATTCAACATAAATGCAAAGCCGAAGTTTTATTATTAATTGTATACAATGCCGCGGCTTTTATACTGGTTGCTCCAGGAATTCCTATATAAAATTTTTACTGAAAGATGTACTTGTTTATCTATCAAGACACCAAAAATTCTGCATTACTGAGGTGAAGTAGGAAATCATAAATCCAGCGTAGCCTGTGGATAACCCACAGTGTAATGTTTTGGCACCAGACACAGGTCAGACATTAAAGTACAGTGGTGGAAATGTGACACCACCATATATTGTGAAACACAACACACAACAAACACAGTAAACAAGGAACTGCAGCACATCATAAATTCCATGACCCTAAATGCCACTGAGAGCTGCATTTCATTTTCTGTCCTCACTATACATAGTGAAGAGACATGTATAGTCTTCATAATTTCTTATTAAAGGAATGAATCAATATGACTTTTGCTTTAAATACATATGTCTCCCTAGAGAACAAGACAAACATCTTGCTGGAGAGGTACCCTCAGAATTTTTGTGAAATCCTGTGACTCTTGTTTAGAGCTGTTTTACTTTCTAAACCAAAAACCCAAACACAAAGCCAGTTCATACCACTATACATATTATTTAAGTCTAATTCTCACTTCACTCCTGGGTTCACACAGCTGTGAAATAGTCTTCGACAACCCTAATTTCTCACTTCATAAGAAGTCCTGACATGCAATCTGCTGCTGCTGTTATAATTGATCAGATTGGAGCAGGACTGGAGAAATACCGAAAATAAATTGACTGATCATCCCAGTCAGCTCTTCTCCTGAGACTTTAATCTAGATGTAAAGAACAGCAATGAGGGAATTTTTTTAGATATTCTCTGTTTTGTTCATTATAACATATGTAGGTTTTGGTTCATAACAAGAAAAAAGCCCATCAACAGCTCTTTGCTCTTTTTGTCATCTGAAAACTTCACAGGAAACCACTTCTATGGAAAACTCCTTGTTTGTCTGCAAGATGGGGCTACAAATGTTTACTACTTCTAGCAGACTGCTTGTAAGCCTTTTATAGACACCAGCTTTCCACGCAAGATGCAACTCTGGATACAACATCTATATTTGCAGGAGGAACAGCTGGCAGACATGTATTTCAGATGCTCTTGTACCATCAGCAGAACAACCCATGTTCTCACCGGCAAATAAACACACATCTGAGCTCAGGACTGCTCTCTGGCCCCTGGGAATACCTTCAACAGGATCCAGTGACTGCACTACTTTACCTGTTGAGACAACTGTCCTGGACAGGGAGCTAGCTATGAATGCGATTGTTCAGTATGCTACCAAAACAGAAATATAGCTTGTTCAGCGTGATAGCAAACACCTGTCTCTCCAAAAGGAGGGTTTAAACCAGTTTTATTCTTAAGTGATACAGCTAAACCAATCCAGCAACAACCCACATGTGAAAGGAGTGATCTTGCTGTCTCCTGCCCCGCACTGGATGCTCCCTTTGCTCTCGCCAGTCCTGCAGTGAGCCCCTTCCACACCTGGAGCCAGCAGAAGCCAACCTTGCCGAAGAGGTGCTGGTACCGGGGCTGCTGAGCGATCTGAACCCCTGACTACTGATGGGAGTGGGACACAGGTATTCCCACTGCTAGCCCGTGGGAGATACAAGGAGAGCTTGTCAGGCCGGACTGGTTGTTACACGCACAGTATGTTTTCTTACTAGAAACCTCTTCCTTCATCCACCAAAGAGGATAAGCACTCTGTTTGCCCCACCCACCCAAGATGTGGGTGCAGGCTTGTCTTCTTGTGGCAGAACACCCAACCTGTGGCTCACCCGTTGTGTTAAGATGCAAACCCAAGATTACACAGAACGCAGCGTCCTCCTGTAATTCACATGAATTCTGGGCCAAGGGTTGGAACATTTTTTCTTCATTATTCTGCCGTTGCCCAGAGTAGCATTTTTCTCTATTAGTTGCTATTGCCTAGAACAGCATCTGGAACAAGTTAGGTAGCCAGAGGAGAGTAATAGACATGAGCTCAGTGTGTTCCCAATACCTGATTTTCAGAGATACACCACACCTGCAGCTTTCAGCAAATTCATTACACAGTTAAAGGGCTCAAAGCTCTCTGAAAAAATCAAGCCCATGCTGATGAAACCCACTCAGTAAGCATGCCATTGCTTTCTACACACCAGCTAAATGCTCTGGAGGCTTATGAACATTTATTTGCTCCAAGTATGGATTGCAGTATTTCAGTCTGGGAGGTGACAAAGACATGAATAACCTCAGCAAGATCCACATCCGAGAAGGATGTTCACAAATTCCTGGCTAGCAACAGATGGAAAAAACAAAGGCATGGAACCACAGCTGTTCCTTTTCTGAAATGGTAAAGGACCCAAGAGGACAGCCAAGCTACAAACTCCAACAGAAGCGAGTGGCACACCCTCCTAGTTCCCTCCAGAGGTGTAGGCACTTACTCCATTCTAGAAGAAAAATGCCCTCTGCCCATCAGCTAGAGAAGTCACTGCCATGCAGACCGCTGACAAAACTCATGAGTGTTTTGTTTACAGAATAGGTATCTGCTTCACATGCTTTATCACAGATCCCTCCAAATGAGGTAAAAAGAGCAAAGTTGCACCCAAGTTGTGATAAAACTGTGGGTTTTAGTACTTTTTAAATCCCTCCCCCAGTATCCTTATCATTCATTCACCTAGAGCAGCAACAGCTTCAGCAGACTCTTGCAATTAAAAACTTCTGGAGAAGAAGAAAACCATAATAAATGTCACCCCCTGCCATCAGCCAGCGCTCAGCTCAAACTTTTACACATACAAAACACTTCCTGTCATCAACAGGAGATACTCAAGAAAGGGTTCAGTGCCTCAAGAGAAGAACAGAATGAAGACCAGGTTACATCACCACTTCCAGGTGTGCATGAACCTAAACTCTTGCATATTAGAATTTTGCAGAGCTCATCTTTAAAAAAACCCAAATCAATAAAAAACAAACCAAACAAAAAACAACCCCCTAGTGGAATAGTTCCTTAAGTTTTTCATTCCTCTCAACTACCAGGAAAAAGCCAGAACTGCTTCAATCTAATTGTGGAGTTGGGGGACGGGGGGTGGGGGTGGGTTTTTCCAAACCAAACGGTTTGTGTATCAGTACAGAAATTTCTACAGGGTGTTTCCTGCCCATCAGTCACCCAGATCTTTCATGATGATGCTGACTGATGGGGAATTGTCAAAATATGTCTCCTCCTTATTAGAGAGTATGATGCCTAAAGCTACTTCTATGTCATATTAAGCTGATATTGTCTTTAGTAAACAGCACATTTTAAGCTTTTAATGCTTTTTCAGTTTCAAAATATTGAAATTCTCCTGAATGCTTACTACATAAATTTGTAAACTGACAGATCGAACAGTGCTAACACTTGGCACAACATAATTACTTCTGTAACAGAAAACACTGGTCAAAGGAGTAAACACGTTTTTGAAAAAAAAAAAAAAAACCAAAACCCACAGCGCATCAAATATCGCACTTAAGTCAAAACCCCTGCTTTGTGTAGTCCTTCGGTCTTGCTTCCCTGACTTCATTCTGCTTCACAAATGGCGAAGTGCTTGACCAAAGAATTAACTGCAGAGACAGAAACAGTGACTCTGAATCCCACCCAATTTATAGGAAACTATGTGAGGCATGTACCTATTCAGTAATAAAACTGAATAAATGTCCCTGCACAGAACCAGGTTCAGCCAAAGAAAAAGAGATTCACAACGAAAGGAGAATGAAAATGACAACCCTGAGCTAGATATGCAGGAACCGTTTTCTATGACTTTTGTAAAAGCTATGAAAAAGTATTTATAAATGACAGTTAACGCATTTTTCTCAAAACAAGGTTGTAGTTTATGTGCTCAGCATTAGGAATTTTCTTTTTTTAGGAGACAGAAGGACATTTTCTCCGTACACAACATTAAAAAAAAATGCATGCTTAAGCCCGTCCAATTATCTTTTCTGCCTTTATGAAACGCATGTAGAATTTCCATCCTAAATTACACGTAAGATTCTTTATTATAAATGATGTGACTCACCCATGTAAACGTAATCTGCCAAGAACTGCTCACGGTAGTCAGCTGCATGGCAGGCACGTTACTGGCAACACTGCACACGAATTACCTCAATCTCTCCTCTCCCACCCACCACCCTAATCTCCAAAGTGTTAAAGCTCAAAGACGTTTCAGTGCTGCATTTTGGGCACACTCCCACCATGTGCAAAACAAGCAAAATTCTGTACTCAACTCAATTTTCTTTTAGGAAGGATTCGTATCTTTTTGCATGTTTATTATGTATTCACTAGGTTTGGCAGTTACAAATCAAACATTTTGGTCCTGGTTGGGACCTGCGGAAGGTTATTATAATGCAATTCATTACAACCACTTTCAATTTTAAGGATGAATCTCAAAACAACCCAGTGGGTTCCAGGATAGTTCTTACTAGGACAGAGGACATGATTTAAATTTAAAATTACCCAGGCTGGTTGCAGAAAATCTCGGTTCAGATATTTAAACAGTTTCTGTGGTGTTTCAATGCTTGTTTCCAAAACTCAGCTTCTAAGTGTAGCAGACTCACTTTTTTTTCCCTGTTGCTTAACTAAGGTAATCCAACAGTTTAAGGATGCCTTATTCAAACAGAATACTTTTCCATTTCCTTTTTGTACTTTTCCATTTCTCAAGTGGAAACATGATCACACAACTAAATGATATGTTCACTTCTCATTTCACAGAATCACAATTAAATATTAACCTCATACATGTAGAAAGGAAATCAACCAGAGTTTCACAAAAGTCATTTTTGTATTCTATTACAAAATAGAAAGGAAAGGGCTATCTCAAAAGAAAAAAAAAAAAAAGACTCACAAAGCAGCCATTCTGAAAGGAAGATGATTGAGTTGTATTTGGTTAGGATAAAGTCTGCATTCCTTAACCACATCATAGCATGGAATGTCCTGGGTGAAAAAGACCCCAACCCAGCCAGCTACAGAAAAAGATGCCCGATTTGGGCTTAGAGAGAAAAGCAATGACAAATATAACCTACTCTGACGCTCCGGAAATATTTTTTTCCATATACCAAAAACCTACTAAATTAACCTAAAAAAGAATGCAGCTTGAGTTTTTACAGTTTACTATTTGAAATATCAACTCCTGATCTGGAAAACTACACACACACGCACATATGTAGCTGTATCTGTTTATCTACATCTTAAGAAAGCAAGCTGAAGCTTTTTATTCCTGTAGATTCAGAATAAAAAAAATATTCAAATTAGAAAGAAAGAAAGAGACTACTGACAGCATTCTATTAAATATTCAAAATATGTCTGGAGGAAAAATACAATTAAAAAACAAGCTTTTTTTTAGCGGACAGGGTAACTAATAAAAATATACTGTGTTTCAAACAGAAAAGAAGCTTCTGCAGAAGATGAATTACATAAAGAATGCTGTTTGGGTTTCATACAAATTGTTTTATTTTTATTTTGAGAAACCTAATGTACTAACAGTCCTGAAATCAGATGTGCATAGTCTGGACTGTGTACTTGTGCAGTCCCTTGACCACTAATGAAATTGCTATATTAGAACCTAAAATTTACAGAACCTTCTTTAACCTCTCATACCTGTTTATTCATATGCACAGTCACCAGTGGCTTGAACAGTTTAAACCCCTCTGTGTATGCTTATTAATTTTCTCTATGCCAGCAACATCTTTCATTTCTCCTTATTTCCTGCAACCCACAAACCATATTCTGTGCAAGCAGAGGAAGCCATGAAGTGGCCAGATGTGACTGCTGAGACACTAAGTGAACACGAGAAGCACCACATTATACAGCGGAGCATTACAGAACATGTCACTGTCTCCTCACATATGTTATTTGATTTTCTCAGACACACGATTATTGAATGAGGAATATGGATCTGATGTCACTTTTTGTTTGCACATGCAGTTGCTGTAACAGGACACAGGTGAGGTGACTCTGCACATATTAAACCATTCTGGAAACTAAATCTGCATACACTGACCTACAGAATTTGCTGTAACCCCACCTATCTTTAGTGCTATAATTTTTAAAACCAGCACTAAAGGTTATTTTGATAAATTTGGCTTAGCTCATGATTAAAAGTATTACCTCTAACATTTACCAAAAGAGACTCCTAAATCTTTGTTTTTTAAAAAAATCTGCCAGTGATGCTAGGAAAACCTTAGCTTTTTTATGGTTCTGACATGGAAAATTTCGAAAAAAATAATACTTTTTAAGTTGCACCTCACAGACCTTAAGTCTTCACTAAAAAGTGTTTATATAACATTTCCAAACTATTTGGTGTTGATATATAGACCCTGAATTTTATTAACAGAATTTAGTGTGATCAAAATCCCAGTAGGGAATTTCTGCAGCTGGTCTTCTCCAACTGCAATGTTCTCCAGTCCATAAACAGGAAAAACTACTATGCTGCAGTTACATGCATCCTTCAAAACGTGCAGTTTACATTATCAACAGATGTATTGGAAAAAACCAAAACAAACCAAAAAGGAACATTTCCTAACAAGATTTTTTAAAAAAACCACTCTTAACAATAGAACAGGTTTTGGTCAAGGAGCTGAAGCCTGTTACAAATAGTCATTTCTAAATATAGGAGATTGTCCAGATGCAGAAACAAAGATAATATAGAAAGACAGATGTCATTGAAGATGGTGCTGCATGCAAAAATGTCAATTTTTTACTAAAACACAACAGAGAGTGTGCAGGAGGTCCAATCCTTCTGCCAAATGGACACAGGAGAAAAACAATTTCAATATGGGATGTATCCAGAGAGAAGAGAAAGGAGAAAAGGTCACATTCAAGTTTTTAATATGCAATAACATTTTCTAGAGGATATAATTCCAAAAGTATTTGGCAAAACTTCAGGACATCCATCAGCACAAGCAAAATGAGGGTCAGTTGGCTATTCTGCGAAATATTGAGCGTTTTATGAGTCATAAATTTAATAAAAATGTGGATGTGCTAAATTTACCCCACTCCCAAGTCACACCCTTTTTTGGTAACCTCTGTCCATGATATTCTTCAATGCATCAATAATGGGAACCCTCCAAAAAAACTAAACTCAGAGGAATTAAGACTGAATAAAAACAGACAATACATGAATACCGAAGTCCCATTTAAGGTAACAAAAGAATAGGGTGAAAACTCCAGACACATAAAAAAAGGAGATACATCGGTTTTGCTACAGGCTTGTAATTAGTGATGGGAGAACTGCCATTTCACAAGGCTCCCATAGCTGAAGGATCAGGATCTCACAATTAGTTTTGTTGCAAAACTCTGACAGATGTTTTGCAGCTATTTTACTGAAAATCTCCATTATTAAGCTAAGCCACTTCCCCGCATACTCGGTATATCAACCTACAGGGCTGCAGAATGGGTCCCTCCAGTCTGACTGTTCATGATCTCACTGCCACAGCTCGTAACAGCAAATTTTGCTAGACACAGATTTGTAACGTGCACAACTCTATGTCCCTTCCTGTGGCAAACCGGTAACGATCTAGGCAGCAGTCTCGGCGTATTTATTTCTTTGGGTGATTCCTAGTTGGGCTAGTTATTCCACAATTTCTTGCACCTCTCCCTGAAGCAGCTGCTGGAGACATCTGGATACCAGTCATTTCCCTTCAGAAGACCCTTGCTGCTACTCCGCAATGCCTTCTCAAATCCCATCCTTTGCTCAGATTTCTTTATAAACTCTCAACCACAACTTCAGCAGACAGTGCTCTCTTTCCTGAAGTCTTCAAAGGGAGCCTGGGACACTTGCTGTTATCTGATCCCCTTGCAGCACTCTGCCTGATGCCCCATGTTTCTCTATTTTGATTGTAAGCTCTCTGGTTCAGCACTTAAAATTACAGTGGAATGGAGGAATAACTACTGCCATAGAAAAAACGCAGAACAACGCTCCCCCAAAACGAGCCAGATCTTACATGAGTTACTAAGAGGTGGAGATCCAACCACAGTTTGCCGAAAGCCTCACAGATACACTCCATTACATTTTTAAATCACTCAGTAGCAGCAAAGGGACAATCCGTAGATCCCAAAACTTCTACAACCTACGAATTAGCCCAAGTCATGAAGAAAAAGCTGGGTGGAGTAGGAAAGCAAAGGAAGACCTAATTCAAGAAACCATCAAACAGAAACTTCAACTCAACCAAACGCTTCTATGCTGCCTTCTCAGGAAAACAAGAGAGAGAAAAGAGGATGGGAGGTTAACAGAACTGAAACTAGCAAAAAGGCAGGTTCCCAAACAAATCTTTGTGTAAAAAACTGTATTAAAACCTTTGATGGATTAAGGGACCTTTAAAGACAAAGAAACCTTTCCCTGGCTGAGGCTCTGAATTTCAAGCCTAAGCCAAGAAACAAAAATTTTAAAAATGGCTTTTTAATTTTTTTTTTTTAATTCAGAGGAGAAAAGTTATCACTGTTTTACAAGGATGAGTTAGCCTATCTTTTGTTGTCTTTCAAAAAAAGCCACATTTGTTTTTATATTAATTTATTACAACTGACTGCATGTTTCCTCAGGAGTTCCAACTTACCAGCTGTTCTCAGAGAAGCTATAGAAATCAGCACGAAATTAACTGATTTCTTGAATTCCAGAACAACAGTCACTACAGGTGAAAGATTTTGTATTACAGATACAAACAATTACCCTTCAAATCTTCAAGCAACTTTCTGAAAATATTTCTGCTTCGTTAAACTCTTGGGATGGTCAAGGAAAAGGGCCCGTGCTGCTAAGACCGTGCCGGCGGATAGGTGGGCTTCCGCTGTGTCTCTGAAGTTGGCTGCAGCCCGAGGTTCAGCCTTTTGGAGGTGCCCATGTGTTACCTCGCCACGAGGCAACCTCTTGCATTAACACCTCTAAAACTACAGCTGCTGGTAAGGCCACCAAACCATCTCATTAAAGTACAAAAAGTTGTTTGGTTTCTGCCTAAGGGCTTTTGTTTGTTTGTCTGGGCTGAGAAGGCAATTTGATCATTTGAGAATGAACCTGCCTCGCATGAAGTACAGCAGGTGATAAACCATGATTTTATCAAAAACCATTTCTTTATTATGATTTTATTACAACTCACAAACCACTACTGGCTTATTCATTTCAAGTGAAGTAGTTTTAAATATGGCACAACAGCCACATTTAGTTTCTTTTGTTCTGACTCCTGTAGTTTAAAAGGCAAAAGGAATTAAATCATAGAATATCTCTAATATTTGTCTATGACAGAGCATACAAAAACCAAAATACAAGTGATGAAGCTCTATAAATGCCGCTAAATATCTTTTCTCTTTTAGTATTATTAACACATTCATTTTCAAAGAGAGACTAATCTGGACATGGAGACTACAAGTATTTTACTGAATTTATTTTATACCAAGCGTACTGCTTTTGTCAAGCTTTAAAAAAAGCCCCAAAAAACTCCCAAACCCTAGAAGTTACTTTACAGAAGAAAAATATTTAACTGTTCCTTGTTAAATATTTATAAAATGAATTGTATCAACAACTTGCAAGCAATTTAAAGAGAGCAATGTCTGACACTGAGTATTCAGGCTGACTTCTAATGAATTCATGTTTTTCCCTTGATCAATACAAATAAACCTTTGAATTCTCCACAACCTCTGCCAATATACAGGAGGAGACAGCAAATATCACATTTCCGGAGATGTTGGTCAACTGGAGGAAGAAAGAACAGTATCCCAGGAAATGGCCAACGTGACAGATTTACCAATTTATTTTGCAGCCCAGTGAATGTATGAGCGCAAGGAGAGGGTTTGTGGAGACCCGGACTCATCAGGTGCCCACCCTCCAGGAAAGTCAAGGAGTTGAATGCCCTGTGGTCTTTTCAGATGTATCAAACCGAGTCATGTGCCTATTTATATCTGCAAGAATCAATTATTTTCTGTTGCCAGCTGCTCCGATTGCTCTGCTGCTTTATGTTAAGCTGCTGCACTTGGGCTGGCGTTGTCCACTGCCATCAAAATAAAACAGCTTCATTGACCTCCCTCACTCTCTGGCTTTGGCATTGCAGGCTTGCTCCTTCCCCTCACAACTACTGCTATGATACAAGGATTTGCAGACCAGAGGGTGAATCATATAAGAAAAATTCTCCTGTTGAAAAACAATCCTTTTCCTGTATTTTCCCCCGGTGACAGTTGCTGGTTTATATGCAAATAAAACTGTGTGGCTGGTTACAAAGCTTTTGGGTGGACTAATAAACCCCCCATCCCCTCCACCCCTGTTGTGCAACTTGTTGAGAAGCAAAGCTACTCAAGAACCACTTCCTGGTTTATTTTTACTAAAGTTCAGCCAGGATTGAAAAAACTTAGGTTTCCAAACCTAAACATTCTAGTTAAAAGAAGTAAAAATAGATGACTGGATGTACAGCAGCAAACCTGCACGTATTTCAACAGCGCTAAACTAATTCACCCCACCTAAGGATGCAGCCTTGCAAGAGCAGGCAGGCGGAAAAGCAGCAGATCCTCACTGAAGTCAGTGAGAGTTGCATTCATCTTGGAAGGGAATAAAATAACTTTACCCATAAAGGGTAAGAAGCTATTAGTAACAAAATTCTTCACATTCTTTTCACAAAAAGACATTCGATATTGCAAGACGATAGCCTAACAAAGTAGCCTTAGATGGTTGGATTGAGTCTGCACAGTGCGGCGCCGACATATCACCCGTTCTCCTGATCGAGCAAAAATCAAAGGAGGACAAGTTGTCCAGTCCAGATTGGGTTATTTGGTCTAAAAATAAATTTCCTGAACACCAATTTCATGCTAGTATGAAACAACTCAGACAACAACGGCCAATTTCTTTTACTCTAAAAGTAGAAGTACCTCCACATTACAATTTCTCAGCTCTTTCATTACAAGACCCGACTGTAATTGCTATGTATGTCAAGTTTAAACCACTAGGACTGAAGTGGTTTAAATTTCCAGGCTCTTTCAGCCTCAGGTTCAATTTTAGGAAGGGAAAGTGGGGCACCACAATCTCGGCTAAAGCAATTCGTCTATATCAAAGACTGAGGCTATGGAAAAATGTTTTTGCTACTTAAAAAGACACAAAAAAAATTCTGATGGTTTCTTCTTTGGAAAGGACTATCATCCCCAAGCCTTGGAATTGGGACTTGAAGTTTGGCAGGAGATGGTATTTGTGTCAGTAATATGCCTTTTGCCAGCTTCCAAGAAAACATCCCAAATTTGGCCAACAACTACAAGCCTTTGAAGAATCTTTATTTTGCACATGCTCAGCAAACATTTTATAGAGTTTACAGATGAAATTTAAGAAGAATCTGTCCTTATTGTGTATTCCCATCTTCTAGCCATCAGTTCATGCACCATTCCCTGTGAGTAAGGCTATGATACATCTCCTCACTGCTCCTGTGCGTGACCACCCATGCAGTGCGGGGAAGGAAGCCATCTGATTCAAATGCAAAGGGGACAACTATTTAACAGCTCTAGAAGGGAATCTGGCAACCAAAGCAGAAACCCAGCCTGGGGAGGAATAGCGACAGTATCTGTTGCGTGATCGGCTGTTGATTTCATGTTTAAAAATACTTAGAATAACATAAAATACATCAGTAGTAAAGAACATTAGGCTGAGAAGTTCAATACTCCGATGTAGTAAAAAGCCAAGTCTAAGGTTGCCTCTGCTATATAATGGAAGCTATCTTTAATTCTGTGATGATAAACTACTTTGGCCCAGGACCTGAACTGGCGGTGAATCAGGACTGTGTAACAACCGAGAGCAGGAGCTTTGCTTCACTTGCTGCAGGACCAACAAAGTCTGCAACAAACAAAACAGAGTGAGGGGGGAGGAAACAGGACAAGTTCAACTTTAGACAGTTGAGTCTCAAACCAAACATTATGCTAAATAAAACCCCAGAGAACTGCAGGCTATTTCTGAGTATTTCATAAACAGACTTTAATTTCTCATCTTCTTGTTTGGAAGTTACTGGAAGTTTCTAGGGTCAGTTTTACAGCACTGCTGAGCATCCCCAGCTGCAAGCTGCACGGAAAGCACTACCACGGAAAAGTGAGCCCATAGCAGACGTGACCTCCATCTTGCTATGCTTTGATTTCCCACATGCATGAGATAAATACAGACATAGTGAAAATAAACTCCCTCAAGGTCAGGCAGCACTCTAGTACTAGAGCAGCAGGCACCAGAGATGCTGATACGGAAATTCTGTTTTCAGAGAAGATCTTGAATAGTGAAGCACACAACCCCTGGGGCCACACATCGAAGATAAGGAGAAAAAATATTTAGAAGTTGCTCCTTCAGTGAGTGCTCAGTGAGGTAGAGTACATCTATGTGGGGAGAATGGCATGCAATCACTTAGCTAAAGACCAGAAAATCTCATATATACACACATAAGAAAGCCAAATTAATATTCCACAAACAGCTTTATAATGTTGACTGACTTCTGAGTGTCAACTTTTCCAAGCATTACGGGGTTTTTTTTTTCCTTTCTCTCTTTAATTTTGCTTTCATTATTGGTTTCTTCCAAATAAAATTATCAGTCCCCCAAGAATTAGAATAAAACAGACTTTTAAGATTTAATGATATTGGATGCTGAAAGTTGATAATAAAGCCTAGCCTCACCCTTAAAGAGCACATTAGGACTCCAAACACTCAGTTTTGCATGAGCTTTTAAATGCAAAACCCAAACCTGATCTGAAGGAAGAGCCAAATTCTGTAACGCCAATGACAAAGTCTTAGAGCTTTCCATTTATAAAAGCAGTGCTTGTTACCAACTATAAAACTAATTCACTACGATTTTTCTGATTCTGTTTCTCAGACTTTTACAAAATACATGTACTCACTCATTTCAGACGTGAATGCCACGTGAAAGTTGCAGATTTGGAACCAAGCTAAGGAAAAAAAATCATGATTTTGTCATTTTGACTTGTAGCTCATGCTAAAGCCTCCTCTACAAACGTAGCACATGTAAAGTATTTTTAATAAGAGTATATTATTCTTTTGGGCATTATAGAAAGAACTCAGCTGATGCTTCTAATTTTTTAAAATTATCCCTAACATTACCCCTCCTATGACAAGGTGATCCACTTAGTTGACGAAGGAAGAAATGTGGACATTATCTACCTAGGCTTCAGTAAAGCCTTTGACACTGTTTCCCACAGCATTCTCTTGCAGAAACTAGCTGCTCGTGGCTTGGATGGACGTACGCTTCGCTGGATAAAAAAATGGCAGGATGGCCGAGCCCAAAGAGTGGTGGTGAATGGAGCTGAATCCAGTTGGTGGCTGGTCACCAGTCGTGTTTCCCAGGGCTCAGTATTGGGGTCTGTTCTCTTTAACATCTTTACCTATGGTCTGGAAGAGGGGATCGAGTGCACCCTCGGTAAGTTTGCAGACAACCCAAGCTGGGAGGAAGTGTTGATCTGCTTGAAGGTCTGGAGGCTCTACAGAGGGATCTGGACAGCCTGGATCGATGGGCCGAGGCCAGTGGTCTGAGGTTCAGCAAGGCCAAGTGCTGGGTCCTGCACTTGGGTCACAACAACCCCCTGCAATGCTACAGGCTTGGGGAGGAGTGGCTGGAAAGATGCACAGCGGAAAAGGATCTGGAGAAGTTGGTCAACAGCCAGCTGGGTATGAGCCACCAGTGTGCCCAGGTGGCCCAGAAGGCCAATGACCTCCAGGCTTGTATGAGCAATAGTGTGGCCAGCAGGACCAGACAGTTATCACTCCCCTGTACCCAGCACTGGTGAGGCCACACTTTGAATACTGTGTCCAGTTTTGGGCCCCTCACTACACGGAAGACCTTGAGGTGCTGGAACATGTCCAGAGAAGGGCAACGAAGTTGGTCAAGGGTTCTCAGAAGTTCTGTGAGGAGCAGCTGAGGGAACTGGGGTTGTTTAGCACAGACAAAAGGGGGCTGAGGGGGGAGACCTTATCATTCTCTACAGCTACCTGAAAGGAGGTTGTAGCAAGGTGGGGGTCAGTCTCTTTTCCCAAGTAACAAGTGATAGGACAAGATGAAATGGCCTTAAGTTGTGCCATGAGGGGTTTAGGCTGGAAATCAGGAAAGATTTCTTTACAGAGAGAGCCGTCCAGCACTGGAACAGGCTGCCCAGAGACATGGTGGGGTCCCCATCCCTGGGGCTATCTAAAAGACATACAGATGTGGTGCTGAGGGACATGATATAGTAGTGACTTGGCGGTGCTGAGTTAATGGTTGGACCTGATGATCTTAAAGGTCTCTTTCAACCAAAATGATTCTGTGATTCCATAAAACACTTGTCCTCAGCCATTCCAAACATACTCAGACCTTTGTCACACAAATCACTGTGTAACACAAAGGTAAAAGATTGTCCCCTGCATGCCTCTCATGGTACATTTACTGCAGATTAAGGAACCCTGTCCTACAGGAAGCTAAGTGGTGGCTCAAGTAATCAAATTGATCAGTCGATTAGAAAGAAGGAATAGGACTGAATTTGCACCCTCAAGCTGAAGTCTCTATCATGACAAACTATTTGACAGACATTGATCTAAATGTTTCAGGATTTGTATTTCAAAATTCAATAGCCATATGCTTACCACTGAAACATACCAAAGTCATCTGTTCATTAACAGTTTTTGAAGTTTGTTTACCAATATGTATTAATACACACTCAATAATCGCTTTAATACCCTCCTCCCTCAAAGACTAACAGCTCTAAGAGAGTTTTAAAAGCTCTATACATAACCTACATCTGAACTTTTTATATATCCATGGACAATTCTGAAATGAAGTAATACCAGCAGCATAAATAAACTGTGCAGAGAGAGTCAGGATAAGCATTGCCGTCCATCAAGTAACCTGCAGCAGAAGGTTAAAGATAAATGCACTTTCTTTTTGAACTTTTTAGTTCTCCTCAATCCTCCTCAGTTTTTCTTCCACACTCTTCAACACCACAAGTGAGTTTCCTCTCTTCCAGGTAACAGGCTACCTCTCAGCTGAATTCATGCTGGAGCTCTTCCCCCGAGGAAGCAGTGTGGGGCAGCTCAGCCTGCACTCAGAGCATCCCCACCTCAGCATTAACTATACCTGCTTATCACACTGATTCAACGCTATCTACATAGACACAACACTCACAGAGTTAAACCAGTTTTTAAAAGGCTAACTTGTCTGATTGTTTCTAGACAAGATGACACCTACGAAGACCACGTTTTTGCTGTGAATAAAGCATACGTTAAAATATCTATCCAGGAAAAGACAAGTTAAGATGAAAGGCTCTATTTCAAGTGTGATTTTCCTGCTTTGTACTATTCAAATGCAAAACAGTGTTGTTGCTTATTTTATTGCCACTTTCGATGTTGCTTTATTTACATAAAAATTAACTAGACTCTTCTTTTGCATGCATCACGTATTCATCATTAGCTATCTATGTATATTTAATATATTTCCACATCATCACGCATTGCTAGGTAATTAGTTCCTGGAACTCTTACTGTATTTCAAACAGTGAAACATAAGAAGATCTTATTTAACATCAAGTTTCCATTCAACAGATGAGTAGCAATTTCCCACTCACCTTCACCTCCTCTATGCTTTGATACCTTTTTCTGATGTTTTACACTTCAAGAGGATGCACATTTCAGCTACTGAAGAGACACCTCATAGGCATCCAGTCTAACCAAGTTAAACGAGCATTTAAACAGACAACTAAACGCTGACTTTCTCTCGCCTCCTTCATATTACCCATTCCTCAAAGTCGTACTACCTATCCCAACATTCTGACATACAAGAGTTACACAGAGGAAGCCTCACTGAAATTTAGAATAAACACATCAGTATCTATTTGAAACACTGGGATTTTAAACATTCTTGTATGTAAACATTATACAATTCTTTTTGTCTCGTGCAACAACACATCCAACCACTTTTCCAGTACAGTCAGTAAAAAATTTTCTACCAGCTTCAACAAGTGAATGATTCTGCCAGACATGTGAAGGCCAAAACCGACACTTAAAAGTTATCTTAACCTAACCCTGCACCAAAGGCCACTGGATTTCCTACGGACTTACCTTGTGAGGAAGACAAAACTGTTTAATTTAAAAAAAGAAAAAAAACACCACACAACTGCAAGACGTTTCTGTTCTCACAGTACAGTAAGGCTGAACAATACTGAGGTATTGCAGTAGCTGGGGCTATGGTTTGACAAAAACCATTTTGCCATTTCCCTCCCTGTTAAGATACTTAGAGCAGTTTGCAGGTCTGGCATTAAGTTCCACTCACATCTGGTACTCTTGGACTAGACACTTTGAACCAAATTTCATCTTTGGTTAACAAGATGACTACCTGCTGCTTGTTTGCTACTAGAGGCTTAATCGCTCTTCCTTCCCAGACTTGGTGTTACAGTCATTTATTTTCCAGCCCAGATAAAAATTCACAGAAAAGTTACAGCTGGACCCCTTACCCCAGGTCTCCGCACTCTACCCACTCTACTCTATTCAAATTTCTGGTGCAGAGCTCCTGTCTCTCACTGCGTTGTACTCACACATCCTCTGGGAGCTTTACTCAATGCAGAGCTGCTTTCAAATCTGATAGACATGATCATTCAAGCACATAACCCACTCGAAGCAAATTCCCTTGAGAGCAACCAACTGGTCGGCTGTCATCCAGAAGGCAAGTTTGGCAGGGGGGACCTTAGTATTCACAACTGTTTATAAAACAGACAGCAGCAACCCAAAGCTGCCTCTACTGTATAACCTCCACCAGGCTCTGCTGGTAAACAAAGGGAAACTACTGAACTCAACCAACTCGTATTCCTGCTAATTAGGTTTCACTCAAAACATCATATACAGGCTACATTATTCATACTGGTCAAAAAAGGAAGCAAATATATCTCAATTATGCTGGGTTGGAAATGTTACTATCACAAGTGTCCACCATGTGGCAAGAAATCCAATCCATCATACACTGGATTCAAACATTATTGTACTGGGCAACTGCCAGGCATCAGCACAACCAGGGCTCCTTGGGTGGAGGTAAACAGAGCAGAAGTTTCACAGAGGCTGCAGAACGGTCCTTCTGAGAAATATCTGTGGAGCGTCTTTGTTGAGGAAAGTAAGCAAAGTATCATGTTTTTCATACCTGAGAGAAGGACCTATCCACATTAATGCCATCTTTCAAGAGGAGAACAAGCTGAGAGTTAATACACAGAAACACTACAGTGCTAGTAATTACTCGCACCATAGTCAGTGCTGGAGCAAGCGTATGGTGGGGAGTGCACAGAGAGTAGAAAGAAGAAATGTCCAAAAGATGAGTCAGGAAGGCTCAAGTTTCCTACTTCTCTTGAACTTCAGACTCGACAGTTTCCACCCTCTCAGATGAAGACAGAAACAAGGATGTAGTGGCATAAGAGAAAAGGAACATTTACGATCATTAACTGTCTTCTGCAGAACAGCTGAGGCCGCTTATGATCCTCTTTCAGGCCTACTGGAGGCAAAGGCATCAGGACATGCAGAGGACAGAACTGTAACAATTTAATGAAGAGGGATTCTATGCAAGTGTGTTTGGATTGTTTACTGCAGGGAGTTAAGAGATCTTTCAAAAAATCCTGATAACCAGGATTTCTAATCCTGGTTAGAAACCCTGTTCTAACCAAACATGTGGAAAAGACTAAGAATTTGGACAATCTTGAGCTATTGTGTAATAGTATGCACAGGAATTCACCTAAAAGATATTACTGGCTGATAAAGATGTAGCTGGGCATCAGGCTAAAACCTAAGCACATAATTCAGGATAGGATATGCTGGCAAAGGCAGCAAATTCCAAAGCCGCTGCAGGCTGCCAGATGATCATCTCCATTTTAGCAGAATTGCATACTCTGTTTTGAAGGGGAGACTAATCTGACCATTCTGACAAACCCAAGTGTCCTGTGGTCTCTGGTGACAACAACTATAAAAAAGCATACTGCCTCCTCATCTGTCTGTTCATCGTCATCAACTTGCATCTGATGGCTTCCAATTAATCTGTCTCAGCTCCAAGGTTCTGCCAATACGGTTCAGCTCCTCTGAACTGGATTGCTCCAATCTCATTTTACCATGGTTGATAAATCAGAATGTTTGTGATCTTCATCTTTATTTGCCCACAAATATGCAAATATATTAGTTACTGCTATTTGGGTTTGACCAAAGGAGACTATTATGGAAAAACAACAGAAAGAACAATTTATCTCATTTATGTCAGCATTTTGCTTCTCTTGTAACTTCAAGTAACTCCTTTGGTTTATTCCTCTTTAACCAGGCTCCCTAGTGTATTTATCTGGTTCTGAACATTCTTTTGTATAATAAACATTGCTGAAAATAACATCTCATGAATTATAATAACAGCCTGAGAAAGATACTTTATCCCGACACTATACTAAAAAGAGTTTCTGATCATAGTCATATTGAGATACTCTCCAAAATGCACCATTTTCAAACCTGAGATTTGCTTCCTTAAACCTTTTTTCCAGTGAGTAAGAATACCTAGTTCTCAGGGTTCATTGTAATGCTAATGAAAACCTTTTTTTCATACTGACTTAGTTGAAGGATATCCTGTCCTTCTGCTGCATTATTAATACCACCAAACCACTGGAAAACTAATAGCAAATGCCAATTCACTTAGCGCTATCATTCAGCTCTACAGAATTTTCCATTTTAGCGACAGTGTGTGCTAAGTAGCAGACAAAATATATTTTACATGCAGTTCTCAATAGTGTTTGTTATTTTGTGACAAAAGTCTAACCAGCACATTGCTCACGTTCTTACTTGTTTATAATTGGTTTCTTAGTCTATTTTTTTTTCCAGTGAAAGATTTTTGTGAAGTATACTCCTGTCATGCTTCGGTATTAAAACTATGCTGATGCTCCTTTTCAAGATAACTCTTGATTTTTCTCCACATCAGATACACATAGCAAATTCCAGGGAGGAAAAAGCAACATGACATTTCTGATCTATAAAGCAGAAATACAATTTAGTAACAAAAATCAGCAAAGAAACATATCACTTGAAAATTAGAAAAATTTCTGTGGTTTTGGTTTTGTCTTTTTTTTTTTTTAAGAACAGAATTCAAGAGCTAGAGGATGCTTATTATGTAAGCATGTTTAATATTCCATTTGATATACCGCAGTTTCCTAAAGTGTACTCTGGATTACTCATGGACATAAAACACATTATTGCATTTATAAGATTTAGATTTAAGAATCTGCCGTCGGAGCATACACTTTCAACCTGTCTCATTTCTCTCAGCTACCTGCACTACTTGCATCCTTTCAAGTTTGCTACCACTGTTCTACTAAAATAATGAAAATACTTTAGGGACATGTTTCTGAATAGAAAAATATTTTTGGAAAATAATGCTGAGATAAAGAGCTGCTGAAGAGTTACTATGGAACTTTTTAAAATGAAGGCAACATTTCTGGAGTTATAAACAGATACCCCCAAATTCCAACTTTTGTTCTAGGAAGATACTCGGTGCATTGCCTCAGCTTCACTCCTCTCAGGGTCTTCTACACAACATTGAAGATTACGGAACTTACTTTATTCCTTCACAGCTTCTTGCATAGTGCTCCAAACTCAAAGCCCTGCTGGTACAAGGTCTCTGTTCTGACATATTTTATCTTTCTTTTGTTTGAAATGAAAGAAAATTAAATATACCATTAAAAGTTTGTCAAAGGAAACAAAGGAAATACCTGACTGGCAAAACACCACGTCTGCTCTCTTGCTCAAAGCCATACACTACAGGAGGGCTGCATCCAGCCTCAGTTTCCGAAATCCCTTTCTCTCAGCATTTAGTTATGCAATCTAGATGTTCAACACTTCTATCGTGTGAAAAGATACAGCACCATATGAGGACATTTGACTTGTAGATCAAGGCAGGGAATCCCAACAGCGGACCCTGGAATGTTTTCAAAGCGGTGTGTACCTACTCAGTTGAGTTTCTCCTCTTGACCAGCTAAGAGGTGGCAATGGAGCTCTAGCAAAAAGCCAACACTACACATTCTGAGCAACACTGCTACACTGCCTTGGAGATGCCCTAGAATATTTTGCAGACTGAGTTAGTTCACTTTGCTCACAGTCCTGACTAGTTAAAATCCGCATTGGCTTTGTTACCACAATCTCTTCAGTTTGGGTGTAAATGTGCCCTTGTCTGGCCACGCTTTCAGTCAGCTCAGGTGGAATGGCAGAGTAAAATAATTTTGCTTGTAAAAAACCATGGGGGATATATCCTTACTGCATAAATTCAAAGGCTAAGATTTGTTTCCTCTACCTGTATTAATGAGGTTTTAGAATGTGATCTTCATCCTAGACAGTTTGCCAAGGAAGACAGAAATCAGCCACAAAAACTCCTCTACATATACAAGCTCTGTAGGTACACAATATACCACCATACCTTATGGGAAAAAAATCCACCATTTGAGTCATAGGCTCATTATATTCTATCAGCATTTTGCTGTTTGGTTTTAATGAATTCTGTGCTGTCCACTGCTATCCAAACAAGAAGACATGAAAAAGAATATGCTGTCAGAATACAGAAAGGTGCAAGACTAAAAGTCAAGAGATTTATCCCTTCAAGGAGGAGAATAAGCCTTTGAAAATGTTCTCTCCTGAAGTACAACACTGCTATTATAAATCAGAAATTATGTATATATTTTAACACTGAGTGCATGCTTACGTGCATACCTCAGTGTGTAATGTCAACTAAATTTGTGTGCACCACAGGTAGCATAAATCCGGATGAATCTCCACAGCCTCTTTGTATGGTGTGGAATGTTTTATTAACAAGTTTATTAAATATTTGCAATGCTGTGGACATGCAGAGTGCACTATTTGAGACAGCTGCAACTTAGCTGCTACCTGTGTCAACAATGCTAATATACCAGTGAGATGGTTGTTTCAGATGTACAAACCCAAAATACCTGCCTTAAAAAGACACCGTACTAGCAGACAGTATGTGAAGGACGGGAAGGAAAAAAGGAGACACATAGCTGCTGCACATATGTTTCATTTAATTCAATGATCCATGAGCAAAGGGCTGATAGAGGAAGTCAGGGAGCTGTTTTTGGAAGGAATGCTTTTTTGGGTAAGTGAAGGCAGAAGTAGGAGTGGTTAAATCACAGTGGTGCTGCTCACAGGATGAACCTGGAGAGCACTCAGGCAAAGAATCCTTCTGAGGGATGATTTTTCAAAAGTATCCAAGCAGATTGAAAGAACACTAATTCTTCTAAGATTTTAAATGGGACTTAGGTCCCTAAGGTCTGCCCTCTGTGCGTTGGGCTTTTCAACATCAATACTCATAGCAACGTCCAGGCAATGCAAATGTGTCATTGCTCTCAAATTCCGAAGTCTCTGAAGCATTTTTGAAAATGTCTCTGTTCTTTGGTTTTATTCTTTATGTTAAGCTTTTCTCCTAATAGATGTCCTTGCTGACTGTGATATCAGAACCACCAGGACAGGCTGGCACCTTTCAGAGCAGCACAGTAAAGGACTAGTGATCGGAACAACCCAGCCAGAAGGTTGCTCAGGCCCCCACTTCTGGAACTGTTTTATAATCACCAAGAGTATAATTAGTTTTATTGTGATACTTTCAGGTCAACAACGACCACCACACAAACAAAATCACAGTTTTGCGTGTCTAAATATAGATGATACGCAATTCAGAGATTACAAGTTTAAGGTATTATTAGCTTTTAACAGTATGAAATTGAATTAGGGAGAAACACTATCACATTGAATAGCTATTAAAAACAGTTCAATTCTTAACCACTTTAATGATGAATAATGAATTTATGTAATAATATATACAAACCTTCTGTCTGTAATATACTGCATTGTAACAGTTAATTCACATTGTACAGCACCTGAAATAACTGGCATTGCACACAGGCAGTAAAGTAAAACCCCTTCTATGTCTACCAGTGTTTAGTGAGAACACTGAGAGCCAAGACCTTATTTCCTGCTCTCCAGAATCCTGCAGTTCAAGAAAAGGTTGACAAAATAAGTCCTAAAGACAGCAGTATTTCAGATTACATATAAGGTGATGAATGAGGTGAAGAGTTGAATTTATGCTGAAGTTCATGTTTTGATAAAAATCTATTTTAAAAAGCATTTATACTCTATGACAATTTTTCCCAAGCTCCTCTGCCCTCTTATGTTTTTCGTTTTTCAGTATCAGTACCATAGCAACATCCAGGACTCATAAATGTGGCACTGCTCTCAACATCTCTGGAGCAGCGCCTTGCAAATGCTTGCCAAACTCAGGGATCTGCATCAGCTTGGAAAAATATGAGGCTGGGCTAATTTTTGCATACCCTGAAAACAATGTCAGGGGACTGGGAGGAGGGCAAAGGGAAGAAATGCTGACCTTGCAACGTCAGAAAGGAACGAAAGAAACAAATTACTTGAGGTTTCATGATATACAAACAGCAAATTTTGCAAGTAGAGAAGATTGAAAGTTTTATCACTATCTTACAGATTTGGGAGGTGTATCTGAACAGCCTGAGGATTCCAACATTTCCAGTAACTGAAATGATGCTCCATGGACTTTCTCCCCTGCCAGCAATTACTCATATAAAAAAGTGACATCAGGAATACACAAAATACATTTGCAGCAACTTTAATGCAGCTGGAAATGAAAACAGCCAGCATCTGCAAAAAGCAGAAGAGTGGGGATTCCATCAAATATGACTGAGAATCTCCTCTACAATGGGACTCCGATTTGGGATTTGTCTCTTCAGCCTGTAGATGCTGCTATTTTTCTAATAAAACACATCAAGAAACATCTCGTCAGTGAAACTGAAACAGTATTTTGTCCTGGGAAAAGTATGTTTAGGCTTGTCTCTACTCAAGACTGCTTGAAGCAATTATCTCCCTTGCTAATAAATAGAGCTGGGAAATAGCTATGCTCTGGTAATGCCACATGAAATAAATAGATATCAGTACTATTCCTCTGTTTATAGGACTTAATTTCAACTGCAGCAATAATTACATATACTACCAATCCAACCAACATCACCTGCAAAATCATGGATCATTGGTTGATAAGAACGAGCAGTAATTCATAAACTTGAGATTCACCAAGGCTCACCCATCGTCTGTCCTGCAGCCGTAAGCCTTTGAAAATAGCCACAAAGCTCAGTACTCTGTCACAGAAACCCAAATCCCCTTGACAATTCTGACAGTACTGAGTGTACTTTATGAGTATCAAGCCTGTCACAAGGGTATAGTGAACAAGCCCACAAAATGGACTGTTTGGTGTTTCATGTAGGCTCAGGGGAGCACCTGCAAGACACTGTGCTAAGCTTGTTGTGCTGCTGTGACTGATACTATAGGAAAAAACAGACGCAATAAATATTCCAGTCAGATGAATGACCTTTCAGAATGCACACCCAAAGAGATGCTGACCAAGTCTAGACCAGCAAGTCCACCTTGTTACACACACCTTCAGTCACCGCCTAGCCAGGTCAGAAACAACCAGAAAAACCTTTTTTAAACATATATGGAAGATGAGATAAACATTATATTAAAAAAAAGAAAAAGCAGGAACATTTTTTCAATTCTGAGGAAAATCTAGTTTTTACTGAGCAATCATTTCTCCTGAAACTCATCTGTGGCCAAGCTTCATTTCTACGTATGCAATCTGATGAGCTAACATTGTTCCAGGCCTCCAGCTGAAGCAATTAAAAAAGCCCACATTTGCCAAACATTACCACATCGTTACCACAGATACTGTGTATTCTGAAAACAGTGGAAACCTCTAATACCACTGTGGGGTAACTGCTGGCAAATAACTTTTTAATATGGTTACCACAGCGACTATTAACAACCTGCAAGGAGATAAATGGAAAATGATCCACTGTATGGTGTATCTGCTTGTCAGAAGCCATAATTCACACATAAGAGAGTGTAAGGAGATTATTTCAGTAGATGGAACTTGATAGGGTCAAAAACATAAAACCTGAAATATTTCCAGAGAATACTGCAGATGTGTGGGTGACATGAACAACAGCATGTCAACCTGCAAACTCAACGTGGTAATGATTCTTACACAGATCCACCACAAACCCTCTAGTGAAAGGCTGCGCTCCCTTCCCAAAAGCAGTGAAGGATGGAAAGAAGAAGGGATGGGGACTGAGAGAAAAGCATGTTTTGGAAGAAACAAATCCTTCGCAAAAGGACTGAAACAACAGACTGTTTGCCACAGAGGCGGGGCAAGTAGCACAGAATATGGCTCCCGTAAGATATGAAAGAGATAGTAACAGAAACTTTGACACGGACCAAAGGCCAGAAAATGTCTGACAGAAAGCTGGTGCTCAGTCCGAGAAGCACGTCAAAGCTAACACATGCAGATGTCTGCAAGATATGGTAATCATCAACAGTTAACGCGATTCTGGAGAAAGTCAAGCTGCCCTTTCTCATGTTCCAGATTACAGAGACAACTGTCAGTGTTCAGAATAAATCACAACAGCCTGCACCCGATTTTGTGCATTGCTGAGTTTCACAGACATGCCTAGCGATAAAAATGTGCTTTTGAACAAGGTGTTTCTTTTTTTTTAAATAAACTAATTCGTTATGAATTTTCTACCAACACACAAAAGGCATTAAAGGCATGCAAGCTTCAATTTACATACCGATATTCCTGTATCAAAGGCTATGCTATTTAATGCACAGGATTCAATTTTCATAAAAGCACAAGTTCAATTATAACAGCAACCAGTGAAGCTCTAATACTGCATTTCCAGCTAAAAAAATTGCTCAAAGCTCTTTCACAACAGCTCTGTAATTTCTGAGTATCAGTCTACTTAGTAATATGACTTTGGGAGGCACACATGCACCGAGAAAAAAAAATCATGAAGAAAGAATTTCCTTGCATTGAGGAATGATGGCTTAGAGTTTCTGCTTAATCTCTGCAAATCTGACAGACATATGGGTGAAATTAGTTGACTGACGACCTAAAGTTAATGCTCATGTGGCCACTTATATTTTCCTATTTCCAAATCAGACTGGTTTTGGTTTACACATGCACTGAGCAACCAGCACAAACAGGCGAGAGCTGCTCTGAGAGATGGCAGCGCCGGTCAGCATGCGAGCTCTGGTCTTGCCAAAACCCACAGAAATTTTGGCCCAGCATACCATCCTGGGAGTCAGAAATCTGTTCGGTCACAAAGAGGGAGGCTAGCTTGCATTCAGACAACAGATCTAACCCTTACTGTCATTTGATGTGGGGCCTTTCTAAGCCTGTACCTCTATTATACAGGAAATTATGCACAAACCCCGAAACTGCTGAAGCCCTGCTCACACGGTTTGGTTTGAGCACATAAAACCTCTGAAGGTAATTCACCAGACACTTCTGTGATCAGGACCCGCACACCTCACCCAGTATTTACGAGGAGAGGAAAGAAACTTTCGGTATGGAAACAGAAAGCAGTTTATTTAATCTGTACACCCATTCATTCATAGCCCGTACACCAGGGCCTGAGCATTTCAGCCAATGAACTGATTATTACAGACCTGAATTTTACTTTTGCATCCATTTTCACTTAAAAAACCACCAAATATAACACACTTAGAAACTGGTATTGTTTTGATTTATAGTTGAAAAAATGAATGGCATTTGTCTTTCAAGCTGTAGGTGCTTCGGACATAACTGTGCAGAGAGCAGAAGCGTCATCTACCCCAGAGGACAAGCCTCTGGCTGTATCATGGCAGCATTCCTGACTGATGTCTCATCCACTCCTAAAAGCAGCCTCCTGCAACTCTCTCTTTCAAAGTCAGAGTAAGAAAAAGAAAGCACTGGGAGCTAATATACTTGGGCTATGCCAAGCTGGAGGGTGTTGTTAACGAATTACTAAGTTGAGAGTTTCAACTTCAAGCAACTTTTACACAAATATGTCACATTTGAGCACCTTGGCTCACGTGACAGTTGCAGGGCTCAAGACAGAATCAGCCCCTGAAGTTGGTCCATAAGCTATTTAGGCCTTTGTGCAGCAGCTTACTATATTCTCCGTGCATAGCAAGGACATCCAGATGCCTCTTATAAGGACCTGCTGTGTAACCATTTGGCTACTTCACACCCCAGCGAAGGTGAACTAAACCGTACGTGTCAGCTTTCAAGAACTGCTGATGATCGTCTCCTATTTGCTGTCTTAGATATATATTAATCTGCAAATTGCAAACTGTCTCCCTAGATGATTAGCTCAAAAGTGCCATACAAGCACATTGGGCCATAACCCAAACAAATGGCATTAAAAGTATATAAATATCCATACATGCATACTGTAGCTCCCAGAAAAGCCTAGAGAATCTACAAAATAGGCTGTAATTGTCACAGGATTAAAATATTTACACAGCTATATATAGATATCCTGGATTGACCACCTAAATACAATTTTCCAGCCCCAGCAATAAAACCGACTGGGATACTTGCTATTACTGAAATGCCGCACAAGTGTAAAACTCAGGTATAAATGGTAGAAGATACAGACTGGTTTCTGATTTTATGTGTATATAAAACTATCAATTTTGAGCCAATCGTGGAAAGAGGATGAGAATCCCAGTTTCTTTCCATCGGTAAGGATACGCAATGAGGGCAAGCATGTAAAATCTGTATCTTTTTTCATTTTAGGATGCTGCAGCTGTCTGCAATATTTTTTTCAGTTGGCTAATTATGAATCATAAATAAATTGAAGCTGAAATACTAGAATAAGGCAAATAATTCCAACTCTTTACCACACTGTAAAACCAGTAAAACATAAACCCCATAATAGGAACATCCAGTCCAATGCATCCAGATATTAAAGACTGTTGATGGATATGGAAGAAGTGTCAAAAAGAGGTCAGTTAAAATTTAATGCTGGCAGAAATGATTGTCTGCAAAAGTATGAAAAACCTTCTAATAATGCTTTAAAAGCTTAGCTCTGTCTTAACACTTACTGTCTACTTAGTCCGGAGAAATTACTTAAAAGTCATAAAGCAATTTTAAGAAAACAACTATTTTCTCTTGACAGACTATTTGGCTACAATTACAGCTACTATGCCAAGATAATGTATGTAATTCAATACCTCCAGACAACTTTGAAACAAATCAACTAGTATTATTTCCCATCTCTTTGAAATGGAACATCCAAGTCATCTGAACTTTCAATGTCATTTAGCACTTCGGAAAAAACTATAAAATAGAGCCAGGCCTGAAAACCTATACTTAATTTCTGAGTAACCTCCTGACCTTTCATAGAAGGATCTAACAAGCCAGATCTCCAAGACCTTATATAAGTTATATTTGGTCTTAATTAATATTGTTAAAGGCACGCTTATATAGAAGTCTTATTTAAATTCCTTCACATTTCTGTCATTTTCAAAGTCCCACATTTTGTAAAAGGAGATGATTCGCCTTAACCCAAGTTCTGCCAAAAATTACTCCACACATAACAACAATCCAAAGTGTCAGGCTTTAAAAAACAATTAAGTATGATTTTAGGAGATGGTTAAAGAGAGGTATATGATGATGAGTTACCAAAAAAAAAGTCACGATCAATTTTCATTTTGGCATCCAGAGTTCATTTCCTGTTGCTCATTCACATATTGTGACTCTGACTTTCCAAAAATGCTCACCTTTGTTCCCCAAAACAGCACAGCATAAAGCTCCAGTAACTTTTCACCAGGTATTGACTGAAACCAGGACTCATAACAGCTGAGGCAAGACATATGATACATTTGATCAAGTGAACAGAATAAGGAAGAAGCAAATCACTATTTTATTTCTCCTTGTTTTCCATTAACCAGATGTGATAGTGCTCGGGACTGCAGTGCTCACTTTGGTGAACAAAGGTTTGGTCTTCCACAGGGTAATGCCTCTAGCTGCTGTGGTAAGTGATCAAAGTGATGAGATGTGCTTCAGCACAGAGAAAACGTATAATTAATTGAACTCTTACACTTTCTTTAAGTATTTTGAAAGACTAAGGCCAAAGTGTCTGCAGAAGCCAACTTTAAAGCATGCTAGGAAAAAAGGCTAGTGCTATTTTGAGTAACATGCATCAGTAAAGATTAATGAAGAACCTCATAAACCTGCTTTATCTCTTGTAGTGACTGTCACAATTGACTAGAAATTCAATAATCATTCCCAAGAAGGATGACCTTCTTGCAGAGGTGAAAAATGCATATATATATTGTTAATCTATATATAGCCTAAGTATATTTAATACTTTTCCATCTTCATTAGTCATTACTGAAGTTTTTGTCCCTCTCTTACGCACTTCTACATCTTGAGGTAACACTCTATACTACGTATCGGGTAGCAAGCCGACCTTATCCAGCTACCATGTGTTCTTTCCCTCTTTGTGTTCTCATGTCTACAACGTATTTTCTCTTACCATGCACAAATAATGACATTATATTAAACCATCGTACTTGAAATTACTATTGAGCCAAAGGAACACACTTCTCCAAAAATCAATGCAGAATCAAAATTTTTTTTCTTCTTGCTTAAAAACCAGCAACAACGGCAGTCCTTATTCTCCTGAGTATATTATTAGTTGTACATCTGAAGAAGTTAATTGTCTGTGTTTACACTTGGGTGATTCGAAGGTTTATATGAATGAGAAAACAATAATGTGATCATCTACAAGTAAAACAATATTTTCACTGTGATGGCATCTGAGTATAATGAAAGGAAAAACCCATCAGCTTTTCCCCAGGTTTCTGTTTAGAACAGTCAGTTCAGGGGTAAGAACTAACCCTCATGAAGAGCTAGAATGTGGGAAATAAAACAAAACGTAAAAGACTCAAAAGCCAAGAAATGTATTGCCTAAAAATCTTTATTGTTTTTTGTTGGAGGTTTTATGGATTTTTTTTTCTCTTCGCTCCCATAATCTCTGCTTACTTAGAAAATATCATGGCAGCATCTATGGGCAAAAGAGATCGAACAGTTGAAATGATGACCACGTAAGAGCGAGATGGCACCCAGAGGAATTTGAGCGTTGGTCATCACTGGCAAAAATCCATTCAAATAGTTTAGCAATTTTTGCCACCTATGGAAAACAAAGGACTGATAACTGCTCAGATTACACTGTCAGGGTGCAGGTAGTGCTTCCTCTAGGAAGCAAATCTCCTGCAGAGATACAAGCAACATTTTACGGAAGGCTATTTTTTTCTGATTCTTCATTTCCTATTCAGAAGGGTCACTAGAAGTTATTTTTATGCAATAACAGGTAATTCTTTCATGCTACAGCTCGTGATGCATATTAATCATGGTTCTTGCCAAATTAAATTAGTATTTTCAACATTCAAAAAGCAGTTAAACTTCTAATGACATTTTCCTTCTCTCTTCATCAACCTATTTTTGGAGCAAAATAATGTACTCAGGCCTGAAGTAAAGACACTTGAGCCTCAGGAATGGAAAACAGCCAAGAGCCAAAATGAACTCACAGGAGAGCTACAGGGCAATGAGGTTGTCATCTATGCATAGAAACACTTTCAAAGATGTAAACATGATGTTAAACCTCCACCACTCCCTCCCGCATGTTCAAGTCACACTGCTTTGTGCTTGCAGTTACGAGCAGGAAAAAAGGAAATGAGTCTACTTTTGTGATTACTGCTACTGCTGTAGCACTAGGGCAGAAACAGGGACTCATATCCTTAACAATCCTGGTTTTCTTTATTACTGTTCCTATCAGAAATTAGAAGTGTAAAAAAGGCATTCTAGTACTATAAAAAAGTAAATCAAACCAGAGTTGCAAAATATCAACTGTGCCACCTTTATCTGAAAATCTACCTGGACTTCTACATTGTACAGGTGTATAGAACACTGATGTGTTTTAAAGCCAAGCAGCTACCGTTAGGTTGTCCATAAAACGTGTCAACGCAAATGGTCTGTATTTGGCACATTTGCAAACAATTGAAAACCAATTCTTAAATTAGTAATAACAAAGTATTTTAAAGTCCTAGTTGAACTACCTTCTCACACTATGTAACAGCATTATATACAGAGCTTGGAATGCCTATCAGGGTACCCAATGCCTAATAAATTCAATGCTAAAGGGACATTAATATTTTACACAATATTTGCCTGTTGTAAATAAAAGTAGGACTTAAAAGCATTTGAAAGACTGGGCCAAAAAAAACGCAAATCATTTAGGAATGTTTTTGGCTTTTCCCCAGCTTTCTGCTGCATAAAATCAGTTAACCAGCCTCCAAATATTTTCCTTTTTATAACCTAATAGCCTGATTTGCATAGGTGTTTCATGCAGCAAGAGGAGAAAAGCATTTTAATAAAATTAGAAAATGACTGTATAATCACAAAGCTCTTTTCTGCAGCAAATACAGTTTTTTTTTTACATTGATAATATTTTAAGGGGAAAACATTCCTTTAACTGAAAATTTATTCCACGGTTGAAAAATTATTACGTACCAAAGGTAAAAAATTTTAAATAAAACAAACTTTTGAAATTGCATATTTTGCAAGCTTTTTTTAACTACAGCAAATTGAGTAATAAAATGTTCACGATAGATGAAAACTCTAAGGTGTCCACCACAGAATGTCCAATAAAAATAGTGTCAAACAGATACACGGTCCAGGTAAGACTGTCCAGCTGGACAAAGTATCAATGTTTATGGTGATTTTTAGGGTATCTGCTTAGTAGGAATCAGGCAAAATGCAAGCCAGCTCTGCTCCTAAAATCCAAGCAAGGATTCCAAGGGAAAATACTCACGAGCAGGCCTTTATTCTTTTTAATAATCTCAAACTTCTTCCTTTGGCAGTCACAATAACCAGCACGTGTTGAAGATCTGGAATCACTTTTCCCTCAAGAACTAGCCCATAAATAAGCCACTTCATATCTACTGTACATGTTATTTTCTTGAACCATTCATACATCCTGTGAACATTCACTCATCTGGAGTTGAATCACTGCCACACCAGTCTCGTTTAATGGTTACACCACTACGGCCTCAAATCTCATTAAAGCGCACATTCCCAGAACAACCCACAGACATCTCGATCTATCGAGCAATAACATCTTTATACTCTGTTGCCCTGATAGTAGAGACTCGATCTCTACGCCCAGGTTAATACAGGGATGGAAGACCATTTCTAGGAGAAAAGCAAGTACCACACGTTCTCTCACCCACCAAGCAGCACCCCTCCTGTTTTACACAGCTTCTCCAAGTCACCATCACCTGAAAAAGCAGCAGGACTGAGCAGCTGACTTCCTGAATCCACATGCTGCTATGCATTCCCCTGGTCCATTGAACATTGCGACTTGGTGTCTCAGCTCTCAGACTTAAAACCAGAAGCTTTTCAGCGAGAGCAGTGTTACACATGTCTGTACGTTCACCCAGCTGGGGTTAAGGACTGGCTGAACTTCCTTAGGATCTTTTCCACTATTTTTCCTGCTAAACAAGCTACAATATTAAAGAAACAAAAGTAATATTAGTATCTGTTATCAACTCCCTCAAATCTCTCCATGTTACAATCATTTTAAGAAGGGTGGCAAAGAAGAATTTGTTTGCCAGGATACATAGTTTTTCTGAAATTACTTCAAGCAGTTTTGTGAACATCAAAATCTACAGCTTGGGTGAGATGCATTATTTTAAAGGAAAAAAGGACACCTAAATACAGAGCAGGATTACCTTCCCTTAGACGCTCAACCACAAAAGTGAATCCAGTAGTCCGCGGATGTAAGACATACTCGTATTTTTGAAGTCCGTTCTTTTCAGCGTATTCATTACTGCGGGCTTTGGTATTGGCTGAAGGAGAGGACAAAAAGCACCATTTTCTATTAGTGTGCATGTAGACCAATAATTAAATAGAATTATTGTAGGACAGAAACAGTACCACAGCAGTTTCACACAGTACGAATGTGCAACAGCTTTTCAGGTGCAGGTAGGCTGCAAGCTGGCTACGCTAAGATTTAAGGAAGAGCAATGTGGATTGCAAGAAAAGCCTTTTTACCCCCTCATTTCATTTTAGAAAGCCTTTATATTTATCAGATGTAATCTGAAATCTGTAAATTAAAATCTCTTAATAGTTCTCTGTACACTTCAATAGCCATTTTACAGTAAAATGTGTTAATTGGGTATTTTTTTTTTTAACTCAAAAGTCACAACGTATAGAAACATAAGTTTGATGTTAAGTGCAGATATACCTTGAAGTCTAAATTTAACCACATTAAACTTACCCTGGAAAGAAAACATTAAATGGAAAAAAACAGTTAATCTTAATACATTTAAATGGTATTTTACATCTTCATTCTGAACTTGCCACGTTTTATCCATCAACCAGCACACACACACCCTGCTTTAATTTCCTGACCAACTGCCTCAGTGTCCCCACACATGCTTCCTACTGCATGCAGAGCACATGCAAGGTACCTGGAAATAGTGTGGCTAAACCCCACGACAAAGAATTTTGAACTTTGAGGAAAAAAAACCACCAAAAAACCAAAAACTCTGTCATGATAAAACTGAACAAAGGTTTTTCAGGCCCAGCTGCTAATACAGCCCACTAAGCGAAGAAGACACGGACACTGGGAGGAAGCATCTTGTCCTCCAGTGATGTGCAGGAGGCTCTTCCAAGCAGCCTCAGGTAGCAGCTGAATGGACTTTGCTGGCTGCTTTTACTCGTGCGTTGTGGGTACTGCTGTGCCTCCCCTAGGGCCAAAGGCAATGGACACATGCAATGTTCCCTTGGCAACATGGAAAAAAACCAACTTATTCAATGACTCATTTTTATATAGTTTTACAGATGTTTTAAAAGACAAAATCCCAGTAACAGACCTATGAAATCAAATAATTACCTAAGCAATATATCATCTTTTTCAAGCAGAAACAGCTATTTTAAGTCTCCACAGTTAACCTTAACAGAGATGGGAGATAAAGTAATGAAAAACATACTGCTGCTTAATAATTTAACAGAATTGATACTTATAGGAAAGTCCTTTCCATATAACCGTCATAATTTTTCCTGTAAAGGAACAATAATACAAATGGACAAATCAATAGTAGCGTGAGGTATCTTTTCTGCAGCGATGCAACTTCCCTGCACCTTTCTTTTCTTCCTAAAAAGAAGCTCTTTGTTTATCAAAAAATGTGGCTGTCTCTCCTAAAGGACTATCTACCTATTAATAAATGCTACCACATATCAGTACACTGAGCTTTTTTTCCCTGTGATCTACTGTTTCCATGCATAAGAGTGCTGCTGTTCACACATGCAACCCTTAAGGGTTAGTGGACAGATTTCCTGACCATGTGATTTGGAGGGAAGGGAAACTGTCGCACGGCAGCCAAGCAAGTGATTCAGCAAAGAGAATCCAAAGATTTAATTCTTGCCAATCTGCCAAAACATACAAATATTGAAAATATTATATCTTCAAAAAGCATGGCTAAAAGTACAAAATGTGTGAAATACTAAAATTACACTTGGCTATGTAACTTAAATTTATCTTTCTTTGGACATATGCATTATGTCTTTAACCACATGATCAGAGTACCTATTTTTGTCTGCTCTACTACTACTCCATTCAATACTGAAAATGGTCTATTCTGAATCAGTGAAGGGAACTTGCCTGTAGGACTCCTACCTTTGTGATGGCAAAACTTGCAGAGTCACAAGCAAGACTCGGAATGGCAGAAAAGGCAAGAGTAATCTGGTAATTATTAAATGCTGCTCTGAAGAGCCAGATTCTACCTCTTAGACATAATTGTATTGCTCTATGAGCTCAACAACTTAAACTCCTTATTTTCAAAGAAGACATTGATCACCAAGAGCGTTCCTATAAAAAGTACAAAAGTTCTCTTCCAGATTCTGTGATCATTCAAGTAAAATATTTTAAATTAATTTATCACAAAGTTTTTGAGCTAATGTATTGTTTCTTCCAAAAGACAGAGAAAGTATCTTCTTCATTTTCTGCATATCCAAGTTTAGGTTTCCACTTTGGAACATTTGCAATCTGCAAATCAAGTCAATCAAAGCTTTGAGACACAAGTGCCAGTTAAGTCTAAATAAAGTTAAGAAGTCTAAAAGAGAAATTAAATCTAAGTCTTAAGCATCTCAGACTGCACATAGTTAATGAGCACTCAGAAGAACCCTCTCCATATGTCTGCTCACTAGCACTTTATTTCAGAGGGAGCACAAAAACAAATTCCTTGACTTTTGCAAAACACTGCTACTTGCACTGCAGGAAAAACAAAGAGTAAATGAGCAGTTTGATTTTCTGAGCAAGACCTAATTAATGCTGCAAAAGCAGTTTGGGATCTCCACTGCCCATTGCCTTGAAGTAATAATCTAGTCTCCTCGTAGTGCACCTCCCTGCACTAGGAAAGAAGACACTGTAAACATCTGCAAAACACCTTCCAAATTTCTGTTTACTACCATGCCTTTCTAAAAACGTGTGAACAGCTGGACATTGGTACCAGCCAACCTATTCTGCTATTTCCTGACATTTGTATCCCTGTCTTGCCTCTGTACTGCAAGTTTTATATAACAGAGACTGTTCCCTTCCCCTTCTGCACAACCCTAGTGTAATGGGATTTCAGAACTCGAATAATGCTTCCAGCTAATACAATGATCACAGTCATCTGGAAAAATCATATCCCTCTTCCTTTCCTAATGACTATCAAGCCACAGGTCTTTGTGCATTAAAGAATATTTATTAGAGCAAGCCAAGAAGGTCAAAGGGTTTGGATGCTATCCTGAAAGCAAGGGTAGGATATGCCTTCACTCTACCAAAAAGCAAGAATAACGCCCTTCCTCCTCCTGCTGCTACTCTCAGCATTAGAAGAAAATAGTTTCTTACTCAGCCACAAACATATGAACACATGTACTGACTGCCATCTATCTGATGTAAGCACTTGGGTGCCTGCTGCTCTTTGGCATCCCTCTGCCTACACCTTCTGGAAAATTCAGAGCTCCTGCTCTGAAACAACAAGAGGCAGAAAATGGGATGTTCCCCATTATATGAAACCTAGAGGTTAGAAAACTGACCCAGGAAATTAGAAATCCATTTTTATATCTGCTCCAACCTGAAGGAATTCACATCACAAACACCTCTTTTAAACCCTTAATCAAAAGCCAAGCTACTCTGTCAGCGTTGCAAAACTTACTCAGATGCTTCATCATTCTGCAGTACAGATTACAAGATTCTCAGGCAAAAGAATTAAAACAGTGAAAGATGCCTTTGTAAGTCTGATAGTGAAAACATGTCTTTGAAAGAGGAAACAAGTTCTCTTCTTTGTTTCCAGCCAACCAACCAACCAACACAAATTGCATAAAGCAGCTATTGAAGGAGGGAATAGAAACGAAATCAGTTGAGGTCTCCTCCATCCCAAAAGTTGCTCACATCATTTGGCTAAGTGTAATTCTCCCCTCTTCATTATGCTCTGAAAAATACGAGAAAGCGTTGCTTTCTTGAAGCAGGTATTACATTGTATTTAAGCCAAAGTAAATCCACCCCGAGTTTTTGCTCATCATTCCTGTTAGGTGTATTTTGCATTTTAGCTCCTTGGTTCTGTTTGCTCCTGTTTGTACGGAAAGCAGATGTTCGTTAATAGGGGGTCAGGTGGGACCTTTCCTGATCCAGAACTGCTTCATTCTCAGTCTCCTCTGGTCTCACACTGACTTGCCTCTCCTATCCTGCCTCCCATCAGCTACTACATGCTCCCTCTCAGAGGGTATGTTCTTCGGGGAGGTGGCAAATACAAAAGGTCAAATTTATGTGAGTCTTCAGACACTACTGCAGAGCAGTTGTCAAGCTACACAGAAGAACAAGAATTTAAGAGTTCTGGCCATAACCTCTTACAATTTTTAGGCTACTGTGATGCCTTTGGTACATCATTTAATTGTATTTTTCCCCCATTTATCTCCAAATTATGTGGAAAAATCCAATTTATCATATTTTTAAATTACCGGGAAAGCTCAGAAAGTCAGCACTTTCTAGAAGTACCACACTTCAGAATTTCATTTGAAGTAACTGGAGGAAGAAATTATGCTAACACATTTTCTTGATGTTTAAATTGCAGATTTTTAAGAAGTTAAATAGCTTTTGCTCCTTAAAACCAGAGGATAAAGTGAACGAATTCAATTTTTTTAAAAGTCAAACCATATTTTAAATTTGTGAGCTAGTTTTGAACTAAAAGAAAAATCTCTAGAATTTGACTTTGATGAAAGCCATAATACAGTGACAAGCTGCATTTGTGTGAGTCTGAAGAGTATTTGGAACTAAACCTTCAAGACCTGTACCCAACAAAAAGCTAAGTTTGTGCTCCCCTTGAAACATGTGCAGTATTGGCTCCTCTCAAACAGACAAGCTCACACGCTTTTACAGATTCAGCATTGTACAGGTTGATGCGTTTTCCCGGATGCCACTGAAAAGAACTACAAATTTCCCTCATCATCCTACTAGAAAGCTGATTCTGACAACTTCAATACAACTATTTCTGATCAACTCTCGATTCTTTTTTTTTTTTGCCAGTACTAGCTCACTGAAATTTGCATGTTAAATACTACTGTTCCTTTAATCAGACTTGTGATAAAAACGTGCATGTAATTCTATGACTTCAAGTCCTCTCAAATTATATTGGTGCCAGACAGTAAAAGATTAAACGAGTACACTGAAAAACTCTTTAAAAAAAAATCCTCTTTTATCTATTATGGGTTTGCATAGAAAGCATAAAAAGTATATTGGCTCACAGTTAATATTTTAAGAAAAAGTTAAGCAGTTTTTCTTATTTGTGCTCCTTTCAAACTATTATGTTAAATCAGCCGCTTCAGGTTTTGAACACTATTTTTCTTTGCATTTCCAAAGTACATCACATGAACTAGAAAAGAGAAAAATCCAACTGCAGCTCATTGTTACCTTCTAGACAGAGTATTGTATGTGAGCCACATCACAACATTTCTGCCAAAATCTGGGCTCTAGCAAGCTTTTCTACTGTTTCTTAGCCGTTCGTCAAGGAAAAAATGTCTGTGCAATCACACCCTGTCCACCTGTTCCCCTTAACTTTGCAAGCTATTGCCACCTGCAAACTAAGTCTGACAGAGACAAGAGATTCAAAGATAATTAAGGCCCACAGGAGTTTTCAAAACACCAATGGCTGCGTAAAGGGAAGCCTCCAAGAAAATGTGAAATGGGAAAAGCCAGGGCAGGGTCCCCAGGTATTTAGTCTGCCAGGGCTTTCAGCACAACATTCAGCGGCCCATCAGTTAATGCCACGTTTGGTGGGGATGAGCCACAGCACCCAATGCCTCTTGCCAAGACAGCGGCAAGAGACTTGTAGAGGAAATGGCAGAGGGAAGGAAACACAAGGGAAAAAGAGAAGTTGGAGTGATGAAGAGAAGACCATGTATAGGGATGCAGACACAAATCCATAGGAAACGAGGCTTTAACAGGCATGGAGCAACAGAGCAACATTTTTTTGTTATTGATTTCTCAAGAACTACCAGAAATGGTCTTACAAGGAACACCAAGAGAAACAAAACAAGCAAAATGTTGGGTTGTGTTCCAGCTTTCCAGAAGCGCTAGAGTTATGGTTGCTTTGTTTTCTTCGGGGCTTCAGAAAGACTGGCTGTACACTTACCAGCTGAGAGCTGCTGCTTAAGCAATTACAATAGAATACCTTTGATGCACTTAGCTGAAGTACTTGAAGTACTCCAGAGTGAAAAGATGACCCACCTATCAGAAATAAGTACATCATTATTACCTCAGACCCTATACATCCAGATTGCAAATACGTTGTTCAGGATTCATGACATTACTATTTCTAAAATTCATTTACGTTGCATCTTCCACTGCAAAGTCCTTCACCAACGTGAAGTCAGGCATTTGCCTGTGTGTGAATACACGCATGCTTCACGTTTCTTTGAGATCTTTCATTCTTGAATGAAAACATTATAGAACTTCTCACAGAGGAGTAAATCTATCACTGTCATGCGGAAACTGAGAGGATAAAAAAATGACAGTAACACAGAGCCGCACAGCAATCCTGCTTTTCAGTAAAGTACATGTAGAATGTTATTTTTCATTTTAAGCACCAGAAGAATTTTGTTTTCAGAAGTAATTAGCAGTTTTGGAATTTGGTCAAAAAACAAGAGCCATTGCCTCTATTTTTGAAAAATGTTCCCTAGGATACTGAGCTATCGTTCAGAACAAAATTGCAGTTTATTTCTCGTTCTAGCAGATGGAACATAAAATCCTAATAGGTCCTCCATATCCTCACCTATATCCTATTATATCAAAAACATAACAGTTTTCTGAAAATAATTTTTCAAAATGTTACACAAAATACATTATTATGTTCTGTCATTCCCAAATGGCACGAACTTATTGCTTGTTCAGGATTAGCTCGTAAAAGGATTTTGCCCTGTCTCCTACAATACTTTAAAATATATGAGGTAACGTTTCTTGTGAAGACAATTATATAGGGAGAGCTACTTCCACAGAAAAAGCCCCGGTGTTTTGTCTGTCTCTATACAGCTTATTTTGCACAAACACAGTATCAAGGTGGCATTCATTACTGATACCTGGACAATCTAATCTGCCAGAACCCAGCGTGGCTGCCCAAGAAAGCAGTGCCCTGTCGTCTTCCCTGCCCATCACACCATCCTTCCCATCACAGCGCCTCCTCCCTGGGCTGCTCAACAAACCAGGGGGAAACAATCACCACCCACCCACGGCGCCTTCAGAAGAACAGCGCAGTGAGTGTGGATATCCATTGGACACTGCCAAGTTAAAGAGTACGTGTTACACGTGTATGAGGAAAGAAAACCAGAACAGCAGAAACATCTTTTAAAAAAAGAAAATCTGTGTTCAGAAATCCAATTAGAGGGGTTTTTATTATTGTTATTAAGTCTTGTCTGCATTAATTTCTCAGTGGATGGTATCAACAGCACATACCTAAATTTAGTCTAAGTCATTTGTATTAGTTACAACAGGAGAGAGAAGACCCTGTGCTTCCTTAAGCAACTCCGCGTTCAGGTGGGAGCACCCCCAGCACTGCCTTGGGGACTCTGCAGCACGAGTGTTAACACACTGAGGATGTCTCAGTCCCCAGCTAATTCTTCTCTTTTAAAACTGCAGTTTGGAACTTCCTCAATTCATTAAAATCTGGTGTCTCTGAGGATTAGTGGGAGGGACTAGAAGGCATATTTAATTTATACAATAAATTATCAACAATCCAATTCTCTCAATCATCTTGAGAAGGAATTGTTCAGAATTTCTCGTTCAGAAGGAAAGTGTGAGAGACCCAAGGAAGAGTTTCCTGACTCCATGAATAAGATAAAGATTTCACCTCATAATTCAGAGCTAGGAGGGGACAGTTGTTCATGAATTCAAAGGAAAAAAAAAATTAAAGTGAGACAATTTCTATGCTGCTTCCTAATTTTAGATATAAAGCAGCTAACTCAACAAGAGATATCATACAAAGCAGTTCAAGAATGTACAATGCACTTACCCTCTTTTAGGAAGGCTGATCAAGTAATGACAATTCCCTGCAGTGTGAAACCATCTGAATACCATATGTATCTTTTTTTAAGGTTATCGAAAATACAGACAAAAAAATAGCAATGTATATTAGGTATTTTTATACTGTGTCTAGTATTTACTGATCTGACATTGCAATAAAGTATGATTTGAGAACACCTGCAATGGGAAGTGTAGTAATCTTTTAAACAAGCTAAAAGGTAGAAGTTTAATTGTAATTGATTTTCTATTTAAAGATGATGCTTATCAAATCATGCTGCAGGCATGAAGAACCACAGAACAGTCATACAATGTTTTGTTTTATTGGGAATTGAGTCATCTTCAATACTGATTATCAGCTTGTTACTGATAATCTAAGATACTTATATTAAGGTAGATATTTTATTAAGAATTAATGCTACAGGATCTAACTCATTAAATTTATTCTTACAATAATGTCAACATTTGTTTTAAGGAGATATTTTTCTTACAGGAGCAGATACAGATTGCTTACATGGCCTAAGGAACAAGTATCTCCATGTTCTCCTCTTAAAACATAAGGCAAGAAAAATAATAGAATCATTAGTTCTCCTCTTCAATCACTATTTCACAGCTCTGAAACGATTTCACGCTGTTTGCTCCAGTAATACGGAAAAAAGGGAACATGCAAGTGATTTATTCCAGGTCTTGAAAACTACTTTTGCTAATGCAATGTATATACAGTACTGACCAATACAAAGTCACAAATTTCTCTCATCAGATGCTTTGAAATGTAACAGTTATTTCAGGAAGTTTGGCAGAGCCTCTCAGTGGAACTACATTTCCACCTCTCCAACGAATCAGCACATATGACCATTAACTACCATTTCTACTGTCCAAGAGAACCCGGTCTTATTCCTAGGTTTTTTAAATAGTTTTTTAACTCTTTCCATAAAGAATAAATTATGTCTATATTGAACATTCCATGAGAAGATGACAAATGCAGCCTACCTGTGAGATCAGTTCCTTCCGGAAAGATGAGGAGTTGTAGTGGCTCACGAATGTCACAGAAATAATCCAGCATTTTTTCAAAGTGACTCTTGTCATCTTCCCACTTCCTCTGAATGAAAATGAAGGCAGCAACCTGCATCGCCCAGCCTAAAGTTTCAAAAAAACACACCTTTAGTAACATTTCACTCTGATACTTCCACAGTGTCTGTTATTCCAAAATATTTTATAAATTCTGTTAGACATAACATTTTATTTGCTGCCCACCTGTCCTCACCTCTGATTAACAGCCCTTAGTTACCTAGTAAATAGAGGTTTGGATGGGAAGCAAAATAAATCTAAACAAATATATCTAAATAAATTTGGAATTGCTACGGTTTTGCAAAACTTTCCAGCGAGCAAGAATAGGGTCAATGCTGTCATGAAAGAAGGTTGTAGTGAGGTGGGGGTTGGTTTCTTCTCCCAAGTAACAAGCGACAGCACAAGAGGAAACAGCTTTAATCTCCGCCAGGGTGAGTTTAGATTGGACATTATGAAAATTTTCTTCACCGGAAGGGCTGTAAAGCATTGGAACAGGCTGCCCAGGGAAGTGGTGGAATCCCCATCCCCCAGCATATTTAAAAGACGTATAGATGTGGTGCTGAAGGACACGGTTTGGTGACCTGGCAGTGATGCATTAATGGCTGGATTTGATGACCTTAAAGTTCTTTTCCAAACCCAAATGATGTGATGATTCTATGAAGTGAATTATTTAAAACCACGGCCCTCACTATAATAACCTTAATCACTGCAACACTGATTTGCTCAAGGGAAGGCGCTGCCCCTACAGACACACATCTCAGCAATGCACTGCAGGAGAAGAGAAAGCTGCATTGGAGAGAGTTGCCCTTAGTTTTGCATGTTAACCATATGCATTGTGCAGAAAATATCTATTGCTTCAAGGGCTTTATTACATACACTTTTTTACAGTTTTCATCACTAACAGAAGAAAATACAAAGTTGTTCTTCACACTTGATCACAGCAAAACTTCATGTGTATCCATTTTTTTGTATTAAACACAAGACAACTGCTCAGACTTACAGTCTGACAGTGTAACACACCTAGGCAAATGAAACTGCTGCTGAGCCTGCAGCTCAAGGGTCACAGGTCACAGTTATCTCCAGTGAATGCTCTCTGCTTTTTTGGCACTATTTATTACACAGTGTAGCACATAATGTTAGAACTTCTGTCCACTAGTTCAGACAGCAGGACGGCGAATCACAGCTCCAGCTCCACCACATGCCCGTGATGCTCCCTTTTTAAACAGAGGAGCAGACATTGCCTTACCACTGCACTCAGCTCGCTTGTATCTCATCAGAAAACCTGCAGAGAGATACCCCACATCAAAGAGAAAATATCGCAGCTTTCTATTCTCCACCTTGCTCACCACAATGCTTAAAGTCTGTTTTTCCTTCGCTGGTGACTTACAGCATGTTATTCTTGCACTTTATTTCAGCTCCTCTTTACAAGGACTCCTTTCTATTCTGTTTGTGGCAATATCTTACAAGGAGCACATGCTAGAAAATCACTTAATAAAGCCACCACTTTTTAAATCAACTTTGTAAGTCAGTCAAGCCTGGATAATACATTAACCAAGATGCATAACCTCTTCTGTATGGGTTAGGGACATTATAATTGTATTGTTAAAGGTTTGTAACCTGTATCACGGGGTAGACTATTTTATTTTTAAGCCAACTAAACAGACGGAGCATGCAAAACTAACATGCCTTCAGCAGTCTGAACCTAATGAGTCTCAGATATTCAGATAATGTATGATATAAAGATAACCGAATTCTGGAAGTGGTTATGTGAATTAAGAAGTGCCCAGAATGCACTCTCAGCAAATCTTTTCAAATTTGCACGCTGTACTTGTTAAAAACCCACTATAAGCAAAACTAAACTTTGACCACAACATTTTATGTGCATCTGTGCACTTATCCCATTCCCACATCTGTGATGTCAAGAAGTATCAGTACAGCGTTATTAATAGAGGCTATCCACATTTAAACGAATCATTTGCAGGGAAAAATAAAAGTTAAAGTAACTGAAAAACAGCTGACGTAATTTAATTATGCTTCCTTCTGGCATTTAATCATCTACTGCTACAATACATTTCACTACAACAGTGCAAAAGCATTATTGAACTAGTTAGGGCTTCATTTTCATCTTTGTCATTGTTATATAAAGAGAACATCTTCTCATACCAAATGGTGCCAAAGCTTTTAGTTCCTCTAGAAGATACATAGAAATATATGAAGCTATACACATTTCACTACAACAGTGCAAAAGCATTATTTTATATTGAACTAGTTAGGGCTTCATTTTCATCTTTGTCATTGTTATATAAAGAGAACATCTTCTCATACCAAATGGTGCCAAAGCTTTTAGTTCCTCTAGAAGATACATAGAAATATATGAAGCTATACTACGGGAAGTTCAGGTTGGAAATTAGGAAAAGGTTTTTTACTGGCAGGGTGGTCAGTCATGGCACCAAGCCTGTCAGAGTTCAAGGAGTGTCTGGAATACAGTTTTAGGTCACATGGTTTAGTTTTAGGTAGACCTGTGAGGAGCAGGAAGTTGGACTTGAGGATCCTTACGAGTCCCTTCCATCTTGAGATATCCTATGATACCACATTTGAAATCAGATTCATAAAATTGGGCACAGCAAAGGAAAAAAGCTTTCCAAGCAGAAACAGATGCCTTGTACCTTACCATTCATAGCTCTGAGGATGTAGATGCTCAATGGGACAGAGTAAAAATACATAGCAATTAGGAAAGTTGTGTTGCGGTTTTGGTGTTTTCCAATCGTTCTTACCTCTCAGCCCAGACCTCTGTCCATTTTATGTATCCTAGACACTACCCCTAAATTAGTTTATGCCAAACCTTTTCTGTGCTAAACCACTGTGTCGTGTGATGTCACACATCAGGCCTACATTATTCAATCTTTGTCATCTCATTGCAATAGGGGAAACAACAAGCCAAATACCTGCTTGCTTGGGAAGCCTGCTGTTACCTTCCCAGGTCAGCAGTTCCTTAGGAAGAGTGACTTTGGTCAATAGCAGAGGGAGCACGGAAAAACCTCACTGCCAGATCCCACCCTCCCCCCTACCCTTCTTCATGCAGCATAAGACTTTAAATTATATGTGAACTTGCATCTAAACTCTTTCTAGCAACCATTCTTTAATAGCACTGTGAACCTCAAATTACCGCTTGGGTGACTCGTATTCTGGGTGACTCAACCACCTTAAAGCAGAGGATATAGTGCAGCAGTTTCCCATTCCTGCCCTAAGTGGTGGTGTCATATATGGGCTATGAAAAATTAAATAGAGGCAGTAATGTAATGACTGGGTCAGGGAGGTGGAAGAGAGGGAAGGGAGTTAGTAGGCATCCAGTTTTTAAAATAAACAACAGATTTAATTTTCTAACCTTTCCAACAGATAATATCCAGTGTTGTAGAAGAATTTTTCTATCTTTAAGTGTATGTCTAATTAGGTAAAACAGTCCTCACGGCTCAAATAAGAACATATTACCTAACAGCCAGATGACTAATAGTAAAGGTCCAGGTTTTCCTCCCTGGAACAGGGATTACCCCAGAACAGCGCACTGCGTCAAACTATTTTAGCACATATGAAAGTGGAATAATATTCCACATTTGCTCACGCTTTCAGGCCTCCAGTGAAAGGCAACAAAATCATGAATTACTGCCTTCAGCCAAAGCCCTGGTCCACACCCTGATGGGGGAGAATGCCTCCTGTTTACACATCTCACCATCCCACCACATTCAAGCAGGAGAGGAAACCCAGCACGGGGCTGCAGACACACGCCTCCGAACAAAGCAAATGCAGCTCTTGCTTTGATTTCCATTCCACAGTGTGTCTGCGTTGTGCTACTGGAAAAACAACATGTAACAAGTCTGAGGCGCAGTGTGGGATCCAAATGGGAATGCACAGAGAAACTGGAGGAATTCAATAGAGCACTGGGCACAATGAAAGGTTTTGCTAATCAGCAAGATTTCCGAAACAGCAGCAGAAGGAAGTACCTTCTCATGCGCAGCCTGCAGAGAGACACGCTGTTCAGTTAATTATTGTTAACTTTAGGTCAACATAGCGTTCAACAAAAGTAATTATATTTTTCTCTTTTTATACAGCTTTTTCGGTTGTCGAAAAGCTCCTGGGCAACAGGAATTTTCCTAGCAAAGGCAGCATTTACTTGACTGGGGAAAAATGGATGCTTTTTGATTTGCAGATTCCTGAGAAACCATTGATTACACAAACATGGCAGAGACACAGTGAAGCTAAAGAAATCATAACAGTACAACTCCATTTCTTTTATAAAATAGTCATTTTGTAGGAACTGGCATTTCCAAGCCAACATTGCTTGGAAAAGCACACAAAAAGCATCTCACTGCACAGCTCTTGTTCAAAATCACAAAAGCGCAGGGCAAAAACCTACAAGGTATAGTTGCTAGCCACGTTGACCTTTAAATCAACTTTTCAGAGCTGAAAAAAATAAAAAGGCGGCTTCAAATCTCAAGTAACACATACACACTAATGCTATGTATTCTATCAGGATGTAATTCGACATAGGAAAAAAAATTACACTTAACACGAAAGGGAAAGTCTGCTATTGAACTAGAGAAATGTCCTGTACACAAGAATTCCCTTACTGCCTTGGGGATAAAGAAAATTATAGCTTATGCATGTTGAGAATTTGCAGCATTGTATTAAAAATGCTAGCTGCAAGTATAAAGCTTTTTAAATTCTAAGACCCTGCACTTCTATTTTCCCTACCCCAAAATCCTTTACAAGAAAATAACACTTGAAGCTGAAAGTGTGTTTTCATTGCAAAGGTAATTTGGGAGTAAGTAGATACTAGAATGGAGGTGGCAATCAACAAAAGAGAAAGAGGTGAGTTGTGAAAAAAAATGTCTTCCTTTGGTTTTGTATCACAATTTTTTGCATATTTCTTTAAGTATCTCAAAAATTAGGTGTCTCCCAAAATGTCATGTCTTTAAGAGGAGTACTATGGCTGATACTGCAAGCAAAAATACACACAAAGAAAATGGTATCTATGTGTTTCCTACAGCAATGTAACAGAACAGCTAATAATACCGCCACCCCACCACCCACCCACACCCCACCCCATTAAAAAAAAAATTAGTAAATGATTCAAAACTATAGAAACAAGTAGGAAAGTAGAAGGCTTAACTACAGGATTACATTACTATGTTCATTCATCCTCCCCCTTTTCTTCCACTACATTATTCACTGTTTTTTCATAGCATTACCTTAAAAATAAAGGTATTGCTCAGTTCATCTGTATTTAACAGGGGTTTGGCCCTGATTAGGACTTTTGAGACAACAGGGAACCAGACACCAGAACCAGACCAGAAGAAGAAAGCCAGACAACATGAGAGCATCCGGTTCCTCCATGTTGAACCCAGGACACACCTAGGCTTAACTAAGGGACATCACTCGGAAGTGCGTGATCCCACTGTATACAAATAACTGGATCCGTTAACATCGTTTGCTATTCCAAGTGCTTTGCTGTGCAAAATATCCACAAGGCAACAACCACACAATTCTGAATGTTCCTTCTTTCAAAGATCTGTAGGTATGGAAAAGATGTGACCACGGAGAAATCACACAAGAAGCCAGGGCTTAAAGTTACAAAGTATATACAGTGGTTTCTACAAATTCAATCAGAATCAGCCATTTTACTGCTTTTTTTTCTAGCTAGTTTTATGTCTAATAACCCAAAGAAAATTAAAAGATTTTTTTAAATTTCATGTAATGGTTTGAGTGCACAAACTAGGAAAGAAATAAGTGGTTCTTGAAATAATCCTGTAAAGCACCATCTCTGCTTTTTTTTTTAACTATGCTTATTTCTAACAATGTAGTTAATAGAAGTATAGTAACTTGAACAACTACCATTGGATTTGATGACTTCTTTCAGCAAATTAAAAACTAGCTAAGAGATAAAATTCACAAATACAGATTCACAGTAGCAATCCTAATTTTATAGTGAAACATCTGGTTCAGTCTGTTTATTCATTTAATTTTATCTATTTGCAAGGTGCCTATTTAAACACCAGCATGCTTTTGCCACCGCCTTGCCTCATCAGGCTCTGAATACTACTCTAAACGTGTTTTTAAATTATTTTTATCATCACATTCAGTTTATGTTCAGACTACTTATTCCACACGTGCATATACCACAGTCTACTTTTTACCTGGACACAGTATCATCTCCTCCATGGAATGTGAACCCTAAATCTTTGTTTTTACTAAAACACATTAATTCGACACAGAATTTTTAGGTAACAAAAAAGGAAAAATATTCTTATCTTGCTCTGACCAGTTTTACCTCAGATATCCCTATAGTTCTCGTGCATTTCCTTCAGTACCAAAATATTCTAAGTTTTATATTTATTGAAGTCCCATTCAAGTGTTAACACTTGCTATACCTCCTTTTCTCTCTTTCATTCCCTTGTGGGAGAATACAGTATGTGCCACTAGAAACCTCTGCTTTATCTTATAGTTCATTTACAATACAATTAGAGGCTTCTTCGAACAATGTTTACAGGATGAGATTTACTTGTCAGGGCAATAAGAGTGTTGTCAAAAAGCTAGCCAGATACAGTAGCCTATGTCTTAGCTCTGAAAACTTAACTGTGAAACCTTCTCAAAGGATATACACCACTGAAGAACCGTCTCTGTCTCAGCTAATATGCACACACAAAAAAAGTGAAAGCACGAAGGAAAAAATTGTGACAGTAGAAGCAGGATATATGCAGACAGAGGTATACCATGCTTTTGGAAAGTATTCTTTCAATATTCAGTCCCTTAAATATCTATCTTCACACTTAAGTATTCATTCCATTTCCTAAATTATGCCATTTTTATAGAATATCGACAATCAGATGATTAACTCCACCATTGTATTAGTGCTACGTACACAAAATCTTTGTGCTAAAATGCTGTTAAGGACCATTAAACCTATTCAGTTACAATATTCACCTTAAAATAACACTTCAAATTTGATTTGATGTACTATGTAAAATCAGAATAACATGATGTTACTGAAAACTAAAGCAAAGACTTAAACCCCTGGGATAGCTGGAGAGCTGCTTTTTCTAATGCATTTTAAAAATACGTCAATACAATCAAACATCGCAAGGAAATGTAAGTATCAAAAAAGATGAGTCTTGCCCAATACTCTGCAGCAAAGGCCCACATTGTTCCAGAAGCTCCAAAGACAGTAAAGGAACAACCTCTGGCTGATAGATTGGAGTGAAAGGACCTAAAGAAACATATCTGAAAACGGCAAGGTACAGCCCACCTCTCTCCTATGGACGTGCTATCGTTACTGCCAGTCAGAAACGGTGAGAGATTTTACAACCCAGCACCTTTTTGGCAGGCCTGCATCCTCTTCAGGTGCTCCATTTTCTTACAGGAGGACTGTGAAATTAAAGAGCAAAAAAAGGGCTGGGGACCAGCTGCCTAACAAGGCAGCAGAAGAAGACCTATTTAATGTCTGCGGCTGCATCTCTGCAACTGTGGTCCCATAAAGGTGCGAGTTTGTTGCCCTGCACTCTCCGACTCTTTTGATGTGTGTTTTGGAGAGGCAAAGGGGCCAGAGACAAGCTGAAATCCTTATTATACAGCAAGGATAAGCAAATTTTAAATGGAATATAAGCTAATTTTTTTTTCCCTGACAGAGTTGGGAGAATTCCTGTGGTATTCATCTGAAAATATTCCTATTACATCTTTCCTGGGTTATTGAAGAAAGACAAGAGCCAGCTGGGAAAAAGGACCTAAATGTTTTCTTCCCCACAAAAAAAAAAAAAAAAGCATGTAGAATTACAGGCAAATTAAGCTGCATTTTTGCTTCAAAGTATAATCCCTCACACTTAAAACTTCAAGAAGAGTCTTGCCTATCTGTCTTCACCATGAACAACCATTAGAATAACAACTGTGCTTTCCATTAGAGAGCATACTTTTCAACTTCTACTTTAAAAATCATGTAGGATGACAACTCTGAAGTAATTAAATCTGGCAGCTCATAATTGAATTGCCATAAGACAAAACATCACAGCTCCTTAAAACACTCATTTCAGCCTATCTTAACAAAACAAAGATACTTGAGACAAGAACTATACTAGAAAGTTCAGTAGGTTACACTTTTAATTTTTTAAACCATCGTGTTCTACTGATAAGAATCTGAACGCAAATCCAGCCATAACCTGAACAATGATGCTTTATGCCGAAGTATTTATATCCCTACCTACAGAAGTAGCTGTGGCAGCACAAACACTTCTAAGCCAACCTAAGCGCATACAGATCCCCCCCAGTATGCTGCTCTAACTATACTCCGATAGAGTTAAGAGGTACAATTTTCGAGGCTTAGCCACACCAATCTTTCACTGCATGGTAGCTGATCCATCATAGCTGTCGGTGTGAATGCTCTCAGCCCGTGGCAAAGGCAGGATAAAATGAGTTGTTTTGACCTGCTTCACTGAAAACTAAGATGACTCAAATTACTTTGAATTTGCCTCAGGCAACACTCACACACATGGACAGCTATAACAGATGAACCAACGGGCAATGAGATCGGTGGGGCTAAGCCCAGTCCTGAAATAGAACGCAAATCCTTCCCCAGCCCAGCACTCAACAGAAGGTCCAAACCTAGCTTCAGCCTTTGAGACCTACAACATACAAGTGGCCGGACAAGTGAAAAACAACTAAAAAGCCCCTCCATCTTGCACTCTCTTCAAGAGCAATGTTAGCCACAAAATAATCTGAATACAGAGATGAAGGTCTGGACAGACTTACCCAGTTATCTCTGCTCCAAACTACTCCAGGTTTGCCTGCTTTGCTTATTCTTATTTTTCCTTATCACCTTGCCCTTTCCTACCTTTTTCCTGCCCCAATCCACTCCGGCTGTAATTCCCTGCTTTAGCAGTTTCAGTGACCCTTCTCGAACATGGTAAAGTCTTCAAGTCGCATCCAGCAATGGTGCCTGCAGCACCTACATACTTTACATTTGTTCACTGAATCATGGTGTTATTTAGCTTTCCCATCTGCCTTAAGCAAAACCAGAGCGAATATTATCTCACGCAGCAGCCATGCACTGATACTAACCCCTTTGCTTACCTTCTCACATTTTACCATCAATTTATCTGAAGTCCTTAATTTAAACCCAAATTTTAATTTATTTTTCATGTAGATGTTGAGGCACTTTTAACCACTACTATCCAAACACTTCTATGGGCCCACAGTAATTAAAATCCTATTTAAAACTATGAACACATATGAACCGTCCATCACTAAAATACATCTCTATTTCCAGTGAAGTCTTACTGGTTCACATCACAACAAGACTTTTACAAATTAAACTATTAAGACAAAAAAAATTAAAAGGATGCAACTAACATCTAGTGGTAATCTGGTCATCTGACACCACTGTGTATGTTCCTTGGTCCCTACTCAACCAGTATGTATTCCACAGCACATGCTGAACAACTGCATCATAATCTCTATAACTTCTGATGCTATTCCTTAGTAACTGAGAATAGGTGAGAATATAAATGGTACATATCTATTACAAATACTGTAGAGAAGTCCTATCTTGTTAGAACACGCAGGAAAGTGTCAATGCCACTAGAAATTCTCCTTGAAAACTGATGCTGCAGAATGTGTCAGTAGTTTCTGATGATGTCAGATGAGAAACTGCAGCAACAGTTAAGAGCAGAGTAGTGCTCCCTCGAGACATCAACTTTGGCAAGTTGTACTGAAATGCTGCAAGAATGTTTCTGAAATTGAGATTACTGAAACGTAATACCTTTTTTTGAAAACTTTACTGCACATAATTTATCAAGCCAAAGCTAACAGTTCCAGGAAGAAAGGACCATCTGTTTTTCTTTGGGCTTCATTTTTTTAAGGCTCACCTTTAATCAATTTAAAGTTTTCTTCTCACATTGGAATGCAAAGAATTAATAACTTAAGAACTCAATGCATCTCCTTGAAATACTGACTCATCTGATTTTAATTATAATTACCTAGAAAATAAGTTCTAATACACTCATTAAATCTGATACCCTTACACTTTTAACCTACAAAGGGGGCGACAAGGACTCTGGATCTATTTGCATTCCAAGCTTCGCCCTTCATCTACCGTATATACCACTTGGATTAGTAGAATCTCTCATAGATCTATTTTTACACCCCAGATGGGACAGCACTTAAAACAACGAAGGTGCAATGCTTAATATTCACAACATTTTCAGCAACACGGAAATTCAAGGGTTTCATTATAAATCTTACCTTATGCATAATTTTAAATGAAATGCATGTAAAAAAATCCTTTGAAAGATCAGAAGAAATTGCATTGAAAGCAATAGAGTATATTCATTCAAGTATTTCTCAAACTCAAAGCAAAACTACCATTAGATAAAGATTTATTAGAAGTTAGACAATATATCAATTCCTTCATAATCCTACACCTTTGACTTTGTACAACTAATTCACATAAATATATGAAAAGATGAAACTGAAAGACATGATGGAAGTAGCTGTTTTAACTACCACAAATATTACACCTTAAATAATCAACATATAAAGTATCAACTATAGCTGATACAGCGGACTGAAACTCTCCAGTTGATTTCTGAGTTACCTTCTTGCCTTTACAAGCTCATAAAACAAACAAAACCATTACGTGAAACCACTGGACACAATTTAACAGAAACAAAATCTGAAAAATGCCTGTTAAAAGTCTATCAAATAACACAGCAGGGCCATTAGAGGTAAGTAGGAGAAATTCGACTCTTACTGATGAGATTCAGTGTTGTCCGCTTTGGACACCATTTTCTGCTATATCACTGCACCACCAAACTTCATATGGATTCATGATGAAATCTTTTCTGTCAATCTTAATTTCATCCAAGAGTCTCACTTTCCATCTCTTCCCTAAATATGCGGCTATACAGAATACTTCATTCTTGCAAGAATCTACCACCCAGAACACAGGCTGACTGATCACGGAGACACATATTTCTAAGGCCTTTTCTCAGATATACTATGGTAGAATAAAAGCTGAACTTTTATGATTTTAAACTATTTATGATTTTAAACTATTAACTACTTGAGTGAAGGACATAGTTTAGCTGGATTCCTCCCCTGTGACTAATAACACAACATTGACAGTCTACTAAAAAATAAGCTAAAATTCACAACATTTCAATCAAAGTACTCAAAGCCCATATACTGTGCAGGGTGCTTAGGGGTCTGACATATGAATAGTGATTTATAACACTACAGATCCAGGCACCCAATCTACTGCCAGAAATTGTCACCCTGTAATGCAAACAACAGGAGTAAATGTCTGCCGGTGCCACAGTGCACAAAATGGAGTATAAACCCAGAATTTTATTAGTGGCTTAAGCTACTATGTCAGACAGTCTGCTAAAACTGACATGCCACAGCTTCATCTGCCTGAGCCTACTCGCCAAAGCTATTAGATGTGCTCAGTTTACGCGCAGAACTGAAAACTGGGGGGGAAGGGGGGGGCAAAGAAAAAAAGAAAAATCAACCTCTAAACAACTCCTATCACGCTTTCAGGAACTGAATTCTGCTAAGCGTAACATAGCATTCACGCTTCTGGAGCTGACCTTCCAATTGTTACTAAAGGCATTAATAAACATACATACAGACATCTTGTTACAAACAAAATATATGCTACTTTTGACGAGCTGAACCTATGAATCCTCCAGACTATACTCCTGATTTCATCTTCCATGGTTGCTTTAAGAAGTTGCGTACAGAGCTGATTCTAACATTTCAAAACATCTCTGCTGTGTTATGGAGATAGAACATTTATCTAAATACGTATTTCCTCATTTCCTGTAACGTTAAGAGAGATGTCTTTTGTCAAGCACAACTGACCTTTATGTTGCCTGTTCGGGAAAAACGTACATTACCTAGTTGCGGCTCTTACTTAAGAGGACTAAAGGCCCAGCAAGCGAACGCAATAACAGTGCAACAGTATGAGAGTTCCGCCGTATGGAATCCTGCCAAATTATCTGCTCAGATAAATGGCCTGACAAAATGGAACCATAAATAAGGTTACTCTTTTGACATCACAAAGTTGATGCATATCCTGCCCAAGCTAGTTTTGTATAAAACAGCAAATAAATCTAAGACATAAATAAAATGCAAAGAGAGGCTTTTATTTCAGCTAAGTCTGGCTATTTATTCAGAAACCATTTGTGTGACAATTTTTGGCCTATATGAAATGATTTTTCTGAGTATGTGCAACTCAGACCTGATTCCAGCCTCCATCCCTATAAATACTGATTATTTCATATCCTGTACAGCATATTTTGAGTAACCTAGCTCATTTTAAAACTACAGATATTAAAATGAACCATCAACTTTGCTATTGCCTACAGGCCTTTTTCTTTCTCTTTTTTTTTTAGTCTTCTCAATAGCATAAATTCGATAATGAAGAAAGAAGCCTGATGATAGCATTTGCAATGTGGGATGAAACAGCACCAAAACCAAAGTGCTGAAAAAGACTTTGGAAAGACTTGCAAAAATCTTTATCATAATTTTGAAAAATGCTTTCAGCACGTAAAGCAGAAATATTTTTTCCTATAAGCAACAGTAGCACAAGTAGCATCTTTAAAAAGTAATGCTTAAGCATGTAGTCCTGGCAACCTCCAGATTTATGGTTTATTTGCTCAATTCGCCACACATCTTACACCAGTTGTTTTTTTTTTTTAAAACACTGCAATAGAATTTAAACCTAAGTCATTTAACAGGGTATGAACAGTGCTGGGCAAAATTTAAACACATTTTCCTTTCAAATTAAAAGGTTTAGTGACCTACCAAATCCTGGAATGCTTTTGAGACTAGATTTGAGACAGATTTTTTCACGTCTGAGGTAGCTGTACCGCAGCAGGCAGTTCCACAGAAACATCCAGTCCATTCGTGTGCGATGGTTCATGATAATGACACTCCTTTCTCCAGGAACAAATCCGTCACCAGTGACAACCACCTTGGCACCAAACACCATTTCCAGCAAGGCCTAGAAATAACATCTCAATATTACGACTTCACTCCCAGAAGCACCAGCCCATTAGCAATAACAATTAGTTTTAATTATATCATTTCACTTATTCACTCACATTATCAGTAGTAAACAAACTTTAACTGTTTTCTAACAAAGCAGCCAGCTTTTCCACAGTAACAGCCAGCTACTTAACGGAAGAGGAAACAACAATGAAATCGCGCTTCTTAAAAAGCACTCTTTCACAATCAGTGTCACAGATTGAACTTACCTTCCTCTGTTTTTCCCAGAATACTATCATTTAGGAATAAAAGTGAGAGGATCTGTATGGATTATAACTTGGCAGGTAATCTAAGGAGGGACTGGCTGCACAAATAATCTGTTGCTGGGAAGGCATCAGAAGCTGCCTTGCTTTCTGCTTGGGACCAAACGATCAACATGTTCGTACTTTACTTCCAACTGCAAAAGATGACTACAACCTAATGGCAGAAAGAGGAGCTGAGAGAGGGAAATCCCAAACAAACCTGAACACAGCACGGTGATGTAGACCTAGGTCTGTATAGCTCTACAGTGCTACCTTGAAGCCTGGACCCGCACCCCACAACTAGAAAAAAGCATCGACCACCAAATGCTACAAAAGTGCTGTCCCAAAGCATACAATAAGCTTCTAACTTGGAAGGACACAAACGAGGCCAGGAAAACAGATTTCTCCATTGTGCTTAAGCAGCCAGTGATGCTGAGAGTTCACACATAAAGTGTGTTTCTTCCTTTACCTGCTCGGTGTGGTTCTGAAGGGTTAAGCTACAAATCATAGGTCAGTGGTTTATCAGATGGAAAAGGCAGGCAAGAGCTACACAGTAAGCTTAGGAGGGCCTGGTTTCATAACCTGGACAGCCGGACCATAAATGTGTAACTAGATAACTGTGCCCAGCAACGTACTCTGGCTATATTCTCAACACATCCAAATTGCCTACTGAAAATGTTTTCTGACCCATGGCCATTCCCAGATCATGCAGGGAAGTGTATGGACACGGGATGGTTGGTAACAGCAAAGGACCAGGACCAGGCAAATAATTTAAAAAATATGGGTGACTAAATGCTAATGCCTTGCAACCTTTTAATGCCTCATGGAAACTCAGTGGAAAGGTACAAAATCCCAAGAAACTGAGGCAGACAACTGGTATTAACTAGAGGTATGACTTGAGGTCCTAAGGCTAAGGCCACTAGCAGGACACTATCCAACCCAGTTAGTACAGAAAAGGAAACCTCCAAACCACGATTTGACAGCTACAGGAATAAACTTAACATTTGGCCTTAACATGAGGGAAAAAAAAAAAAAAAAACAAAAAGAAAAAAAAAGGAAGACCGTCAAATTACCTCCTTACCTTCTCTTCCCCATTATTCCTCCAGGAAAATACAGAAAAAAAGCAAAGTTTGGGGATTTAAACAGAGCTCTAGGAAGTAAAACAACCTTCTGTTCTGTTCACATTTCTGCCACAGAATTTCAAAGAACACAGATTTCTCAGTTTAAGTCACCTGTAAAACCGGACGACATTCTCACAATTCACAAATGGCTTCAGATCTCAGAATTAAAAGCATTATGTGTGCCAAATATTAATACTATTAATAACTCAGCTCACTATAATTCTGGCAAAGGTGTTGCCATCAAGAGGAACTACAGAGCACTGCAAAAGCAGGAGTAGTCATATAGTTCAAAAGAGCAAACAGGTATCTTTTCATTAAAGGGAGAAGCGGCCAATTTTTGACAGTTTAATAAGAATCTTATTACGTATTTAACCTCTAGTTAAACATAATAACGAACAGATGTCTGTTCTACAAACCCTAATGGCAGCGTAAGCCAAACTAAACTGAATTCAGTTAGGGTCCACCTCACTGTCCCACCCTGCTGACTCTGCTAGAAAGGAAACAGCATGTGGCAGAGGAGTGAGGAAGATGAAAGTTTCTTACATCACAGAGGTCAGGGTCAGAACTTTCCTGTGGCAGTCCAACAGGTCCAACACTCGTTTATCATTCGGAGACACAAATCCAAGTACCTGCTTCTCCTGACTAAGACTGGAGTAAGTCTAAGCACAGAAAACTAATGCAGATATCTGAGCCTCAAAAGCTTTGAGTGCAAAATCTTTTTGAGACCCCTTTCCCGAGCCTAAATCCCCAAGATTCTTTGAAGACAAAATCCTTTTCACAAAAATGGTCAAATTATTTTGGTCTAGGTCCAGTGTGGGCTGAAATCAAACTTCCAGACTGCAGAGGTTATCATAAAATAGTCGTAATAATCCAGAATTATAAAGCCCAGGCAGCTAATCAAATAAAAGACCACTGCTTGATTTTGGAGAGTTTGCAATGTTAGAAAATTTGGGAGACAGGGAAAGGGTTGATTTTGTGACACTGTCAGTACTCAGTTAAATTTCATCATGACAAGAAATAGTAATCCCTCTATTCCCTTTACTGGTAATTACTACTTCCCTCTGAATTCCACTGCATTTAGTAATGATGAAAATTACAGATTTTAGAATATGAAGCAGCTCATACCCCTTTAAAACAAGACAGAAACAGAGAAAGCAGAAACTATTTGATATGTAATAAAGAAAAATCATCCTTTATACCACCTTTATACCATCCTTTATTTCTGCACATCAATATAGCATTTTACTTCAGAAAAAGTAAAACAAATTTTTAAAAGCCTAGAGGAACAGTGTCTCTTGGTTTTTAGAGAATGGATGAAGAGACAGATCTCATTCATACTGCCTTTCCTCAGGAACTATTCAGGGAAGAACTTTGTTATTATTTCCAGACTCCTATAGCTATAAAGTTGATGCATTCTAAGTGAGGAATACTTCACTTCTAGGGGAAGTTCTTTTTCACCTGAAATCATTTATCTCTAATTCAACTACAAGGGCTAAACTTTAAGAGGATTAAGTAAGAGAACAGTGAAGGTCAGCAACAACGTACCAGACAGAGAATAATTTTCCTAATTAGGGAGTTGGAGCACAGTCAAAAGGAAGAGTTTATGAGAGAATTCATTTAGGAAGTTTGTAATTTAAAAAAATCCTTCTGCTTACTAGTGCTTCACCCACTCTGATCTGCACTTAACTGACACTGGATGGAGATGTCACAAAAAGGCCTTTTCAAGAGTACAATGAAGTTTATGTATGAATTAAACTGTAGAAGAAGGGGGGGGACTTATAGACAGGCACACCTAAAACCTAAGTCTCCAATAAGTGTGTTAAGGCCTCTTTTGACACAAGCATTAGTAATTTTAAAACAATAAAATAAAATAAAAAGCATTAGTCAGCAAACTAAATCATGGGATTACGAACAGCAGCCCAGAACTTGGCTCAAACTGCAACTTACCACTGGGAGCGTGAGCCAGGTGGCCACAATGCAATCAGTGACACAGCGATACCAGGCCGGCGAGATAAACATCAAAGGCAGAAAAGGACCAAGCATGAATATACTTCCAAAAAAACTTCCCAAGAATAGTGCAAGTATAAAGTATATTCCTTTCCATGACACCATGGCTCTGAAAAAGAAAGTTGACATTATATTAGAGAGACAAACTGAAAGTAATTACGTAACTTAAGTCCGTAAGTCTAGTTTGAGCTAATATTTCTCCTTTTTTTTCATAGCTATCAACACGTGATAATGTAAACACCACCAAAACGTTCAACCTCACAAGCAGCAGTAAGAGAATGACTTTAAACACAGTGATTTTGTAAGGAGCATTGGGATATTAAAGGGGTCTTAAAAATATCAGCTATATCATCATTTCCTCCACTTATTACAATATGGAGTTCCACTCCAAAATCTTCAGCAAGCCATTTTTATTATCCAAAGGTACGAAAGAGCTATATAAGAGAACACTTGTTACATTAAACTTCTCAGTCATTACCTTTGTCATTGGCAAAGTCCTAATGTTAGCAGTTTCTGAAGCCAAGGAACTTTGCTTTTCTATTTCTCCGGTTTGTTTCTTCTTGCTAAGCATAGTGCTGCAGAAACTCCTCTTCCCCACCTAACAAGGGTCTCCTGTGACCTCCTTCAGAAACCACTCGAACCTTGTGAAACCGATCAACTGTTTCGAACACCAGTTGCCTTTTCATCACAACAGGACAAGCAAGCAGCGGCTGAAACCTCTCGACTCGACCTGGCTTACAGAATTTGCAACTTTTTGAAGTCTGCTGTACTTCAACTGTCTTCATCTGTTGTTTTCCAACTTATTCCACCAAAAAAAAAAAAGCCAATAGTTTTATTTTTTAAGACAGTAGTCTAGACTTGAAATATTTCAGTGTCTGTGCTACCAGCTAGACTCTCATTATAAATGTACAGCGCATGGAGCTTCTTAATGCATTACGGCAGAACACTCAGCAATCCTCCAAGCTTTCACAATTTAGCAACTACTACCCGCTATGACAAAGCAAATGTGGAAATATCAATTCTCTAAATTAGGGCCTAAAAATAGACTGTTTTCATCTATTTAGGACTCAACCAATTGTTTATAGAATCAAAGGTTAAGTAGAAGACACTTTTAAGCACTTTACTGAATTCCTTTTTTTGACCAACTATTTTAGAAATCACAAGAGCTCAGATAGACAGGACTTCAGGACAAGAAAAACAGGAAGCTAGTGGTTTTATTTTTAAAATGAGCAATGGAAAAGCAATCCATTAAGCTTTATGTACTCTAACATACATGATTCCTCAAGCATGTGTTGTGCAATGTTGACAGCAATAATGTTTGCACAGGAAAGCATTCAGGAGTAGAGAAACGGCAACACTAGCGTTGCTGTCAACATGAAGAAGCAGAAGCTAATTCATGTGCTAAGTAACAAGAAAGTAGCTCCATTTCGGGATACTGTAAGGTTTAAGCCATCTCCTAAACTGTTCGTATTTGGAGGAAGGCTGAAAGAGGCAGCCATGTAAATTTGTTAATGTAAAAAGGATCTGGGAAGCTGTATTTAGCCTGACTTCTGCAGCACAGGAAAAAAAGCAATACTAAATACAAATGTTTGATGAGAGCTGTATCAGAAAGATTTTTACACAACAAAATTTGAATTCTAACATGTTATTTACATCCTGGAGCATAAAGGTAGGAACTAAATAACCAGCTGTCCACGTATGCCTATGTACTAAGTAGGATGAATTCTGACGTATCATGGGATCGTGGAAGGGCACTGCATTGAAGGAACGGTGCTCCAACTACCCTCTCTTACTTGTTACTGCAAACTTGTGTGGAGAAAGTCCAAAGTAAAGGCAGCAGAGGACAAAAGAAAAAACTGAAGATAAGGACAGAAACAACAGAAAGGGCACAGAAAAGTACTAATTGCAGCTGGACTAGGAGAGAAGGCCTTCTCCTGACATGTCAAGGTTTGAGACCAAGTGCAAAAGGCAGCAGAAAGGATTGAAGTTCAATGTGCTTGATCTAACCAAGCATTTTTTGAGGAACACACATAGCAAAACAACTGAAAACATCTGGGGACAGCTTCCAGACAGGTAAAACCCACTAGCAGACACAGAACAAGACTTTGTTTAGCTTCAGCCAGCTGCTCCCGTCCTCTGTGAGGCTGCTCAGAGCCACCAGCCATTGAGACAGATGAAACGATGTTCACCAGGCAGACCCCCTGGCTCCAGGCAGCTACTGGACAACACAGAGGCACACGTTCCAGTTTCAAAACACTTCACTACTGCACATGAGCAACTGCAGAGTTAATGACAGCAGACATTGCTCTGTCATTTCCCTAGACTCTTAGGAAAACAATGCAGGTCACTTGTTTACAGGTTGAGCTTTTCACAGTTTACATTTGTTCTTCCCTCAAATTACAGAGCAGAGCCAACTATTTAAGGAAAAAAAAAATCTTTTCTGCATTTTATGTAAAAGACTGCCCTGTAAACAATTTTGGGGTTTTTTTTTGTTTGGGTTTTTTTTTTGAGGACAGTATCTGATCTACAGGAAAGATCTGAGGAAGTTCTGAATTTCTCTTCAACCTGCACCCCAGCAATATTTTCACCATCACAGCATATACATATACAAGTTAAACACCACACTGTTTAACCCAATGAATGCAGTATATTTCTAAACACAGCAGATGCCATGTGTGTTTTTAACTGATGTCATTTATCCCTCTTGCAACCACGTTTTTAAAGTGCAATACCGTATTTTGCTTATTTATAACAGATTATAAATCTTTACACATGTACACATGCATTTATCTAGAAAAACACATAGATTTTATCTCTTAATCGCCTCCTCCACAATAAACCACATGCTTTGGAAACATGTATGAGGAACAGAAAAACAACCCTCTCCTAACGAATGCAAGCAAAACTGCAAAACGAGAAGTCTGCGTTAACCTGAAGAACTTACAGCAGAGCGTAGCAATCCAGCTGGCCTCCTAATAGCAGTGCTCACTGTGCTCCTTTTAATAAGGTGACATTGTTAACACACTCAATCCATTCAGTTTTGTTTGTGGGTTCACGTGGTGGAGTTACAGCCCAGACAATAGGTTACATGATTTAAAATGCATCTGCCTACACACATCACTATGCTCTCATTTTCGCCAGCAGTCAAGGATGGGTGTTCATCACACAAGCTGCTGGGCGTCTTGGCTGCCAGCAGCACATGCCCTGGGCTAGGCAGCAAGTGTTGCTCAGCATGTGTTTAGAGCAGGGAGGGCACAGAGGAGGCTTGAAGCCCCTGGCTGGATTTGACACACTCAGCCCAGGTGCGTGGCTGAAGCAACGTGTCCTCCCTAAGTCAAGCAGTGTCACAGGGAGACAGCTCCAGCACATCCTTGCCTAGTAGAGTGAACAGGTTTGTAAATTGTACAGTCAGCTTTGGTCAGACAAAATAACTAGTCACAGCTTTGGGTCCTACTAAAGCTTCAGCACAGTATGGGAATTGCTCTGTCTCAAATAGTACGGTTGTGTTCACACTTGTTTGGCAAGTGCTGCAACTTGCCTAACAAACCCTCTTTTGACTGTCTGCTCAGCTCTGTATCCTCACCTTTTTCCCTTCCCAAAAGCAACCCCTCTCCCAGCCACACATTCCACATCTCCCATCCCGACACAGCAATACCCCTGCCATAGACACCTAATTCCCCACCGCAACCTGCAATATCAGCTTGTTTAGGTAGGTGAAGAGCAGCAGGCTCCAAGTGGCCACACGACCTGCTGAAAAGGAAAGCCGTAATGCTGAGGACTGCAGAGCTGGCACACAGGCTCAGCTATCAAGTCCTGCCAGGTCAGGCTCTGCACACTGGCATCAACTTGTGCTGGCACTACAAGGGTTGTTGTACCCAGTGTACCCTTGAGTTGGTCACCTAAGGAATTCCCAGACACCAAAGACAACGGGGAATTGACTCTATGTACCATCCCTTTGCATCTCAGCCCCTTGAACGCCTAGCTTAAAAACAAAGTATCTTTACAGATATGTCAGCCGTGCCGATTCTATCACACACATTCAACAACAGAAGTAACAGCTACAAATCAATGCAAAATACACCTGCAACTTGAAAACATGATCAAAAACCAAACAAATAATCTTAAAGGGAAAAAGCTGCTTAATGAGGACTTGTACAATGACCTAAAACAAATGTGAAAAATCTCAAAACAAAGAAAATCAGAGCTGATTCACGTCAGAGACGAGACACCCAAGAAATTAAATGCAGGTTTCAACAAAAAGTCTGAATAACAGAACATAAGCATTTTCAAAGTACAGAAGTACTCCTTCGCTGCTGCTGACAACCAGCTGTTGCCAATGCAGCAATCACTTTCAACACCGTGTCTAGCGTGTAGTACATACATCCTCAGTGCATCTTACAGCCACGTTCCGTTTGCTGTGTGGGTCAGAGCTGTGGGGAGACAGTCAAAATTATTTTACGATTCAGGCTGAAACCTGCAAACAGCGAGAAGGACAGCACCCTCATACTGGGCTTGTAGTTCTTCATCTATTTTGTGGCAGAACTCCAAGTTATTGGGGTACTGTACTTCACATGTTCTTGTTGCCATAGCAGAAGGAAAACATCTCTGTCTCCAGGTAACGGGAAACAGTAATTCTTAAAATACAATTTTTATTTTTACTTTTCAGTTAATTTTAATAATTCTTGGCAATAATGGCAAATTGTTTTCCAAAACAGCTGCATTTTTGTAAACTTCATCTTTATGAGAATATTTTCATGAAATGATTTTGGTCTTCTAAGCAAACAAAATATTTGCATAGTAACATAAAGCAGAAGCACCTTCCTGTGACCAGATTTTGGCTTGTTTTGCTTATCTCCATGCTTTTACTCAAGGTACAGCTGGAATGACAGACAAACCACAGCTTATTATGATAATAATTTCAAAAGGTTTTAAAAAGCCTGTCCTCTACAACAAAACCAGGTTTTTTCTTCACATCTGCTTCTATGGCTTGTAGGTGGGCAAATGATGCAAAATAATTTTATCTGCTAAGAAACAAAAGTTCTAAAATTAAAGGTTTAGAAGTTTCTCCGTAGTCAAGACTCACCACATGCTTCACACTTCCTTTACAGTTCCTGGCTAATTCAAAGTTCTTGTACAAACAGGCTAATTCATCTTCCACGTTTAATGTAAAACAAGACTTAACCTACAGTACAGAATTAAGCAATACTACCTGACAGAGCCAGCTGCCTGATAACTAGAGAGATTTTTAAGCACTTAGTATTATGCAGTCAACAAATCAGGTTTTATGACACTACTGAAAAAATAAAGACATGCTCGTTAGTGCCAATAAACCAGCATGGTATTATTACCGGTCAGTACATTTCCATTCAGTCAGCATGGGCAATAAAACTGTTCGTTGGTCTTCAAGAACTGAATGGGGAATACTAGATTTATTTCTTCTTTCAGTCAATTACCAGCGGAAAAAGTAAACTTCATCTTCTATCAAAATCAAGCAGAAACTCACACCGCCAGCCAGTGATGCCTTTTGCCTAACAGTCGTACAAAGAAAGCCAGCAGTTAACCGAGAACTGGCTTAACTCAGTTCTGCATTTCCTCTAAGCATGGTAAATGAAAGAGGTCAGCTGGAAATTCCAGCTCCCGTGTTCAATTTTACATTCTGAAACACAATTTCCAAGTCAGAAGATACAATTTTCACAACAAGTTTTAAAAACTTTCATCTAGGTGAAATTAACTGTACTTCAAGGAAGTGGGCAGAGGGCACAAAGATTGCCAACTTCCCAGGTGTCCTTTAAACAAGGCACCAAATGAATGACCCAAACTTGTATTTGTTCACTAGTTTTTAAGGTCACTAAACAAAACCATCTAGACAGGCAGCTGGTCAATCCTTTCCAGCCTGCAAGGCACATGACACAGGAGTCTCAGCAACCTCCAAGCAGGTGGCCAAGCAATAAAACAACAGCCAGGTCAAGTTTCAGAGGAAATGACGTGTTCTAGCAGAACATTCCAAGCCCACCAAATCAAAAGGTTTTTCTGTTTGAGCATTTTATCGGGTTTTTTGTGTAACAACATTTCAAAGGGAATTTTTACCGATTCTTGCACTCAGCGCAAGAAACTAGTTTCTATGCAGTGTTTTAAAAAGAAAACTGCTTAACAGCAAGCTTGTGTAGACAGACTCAATTTTATTTCCTTCATCAGTCTCCACAGACCTCTTCATGAACTACGTTTCATTTCTGATCCTTCTCCCGGGCACTTCAGTATTTTAAGGAACATATTAATATGGCACAGATCACTACCACAGAAGAAAAACATGTGAAGAAACAGGCACTTGGCCATTAAAACTACTTTGCTTTTATTCAGTTATTGCATTTAAAAATCTTCAAGAGATTTAACACGTGTATCATAAAACATTATAGAACAGGGCAATAAAAGATAATTATCATCACAAACCATATCCCTGACCCTCTCTAACAGTACAGCAGGTATTAGCTGACATGTGCGCAAAATAAAAAGTACGATACTTAATTAGTAATTTCCATAAATATTGCCAATAAAATATTATTGTTGCATCTTACAATTTATTATCCCTTTTATTTGCCAAGGCTTAATCTATTATAATTCAATTTAAAAATTTAGTAGAATATTTTATTTGCTCTTCCAAGTAACTGTGTCTTTCCAAATGCAAAAAACTGGCTGAGATTCTTTGCAGTGCAGCCTGTAGATACTGTAAACAGATAATTTAGTCACCGTACATCAAATAAGACATCCAATCAGTCTGATGTTTCTTCACTCTTGTTTACCTGTTGCTCCAGACAACTGTTAGACCAATGAAGCTTAAAGAAGAGCATGAACTAAGGTATTTAAAACCATTTTTAAAAGGATATCAAGCAACAGTTACAGATACTTCATGATTTATGGAAAAATAACTTGCTTTTATTCCTTACAGTATTTAAAAAATCCAGATTAACAAATTTGAGCTGCTGTAGGAAGAACTTCACAAGAGCTTTTTCTACCAGAAATTACCTCATTTTTTTATTATGCATATTGCACAGACATGAATGATTTTTCATTACTTTTTCATGTCCTTTCATGCATATAGTTGCTCTCTGTATTATTCTTCAAGTTACTGTGGCCCCACAAGCCTGTATTAAACAGCAACCAACATATAGAAAGGGTGCCCTGGGTAACAAGTTATCAAAAATAGGTTTGGCAGATGAAGAACAGCTGTATTACACACACACACACACACCCCATTACCCTTCTCCCCCATCTTTAAATAAAATTTAAAAATCCCATAACCCTGCAACAAACATGAAGTAGTGGTCAGTTCTGGAGTTTTAACAGGTAATTATGTAAAACCTGCAGGTCAGCTTTAGGCCCAGCCTGCTTTACAAAAAAACCTACTACAAAAAAAAACAGCTGGCAAAGTTAAGTCCTCTGATTTTAAAAGTCTACAACAGTCCAAAAAGCTGACCAACTCTGCCAGTGAAAATTATTAAAAACAAACAAACCATCCAACCAACTTTTTTCCCCCTGCATAAGAGCACCCCAACACTTCAGTTCATAGCTATTCTTGGTGGGGAGGGGTGGCCTTTATTATTTCAGAAGCACCTATTTCACAATAAAATCCTGAGCTGGGGAACAGATACTAAGGACTACATGCTGAAGAACAGTTACTCAAAGACAAAACTAGTAGAGTGTTCAGTGGATTATCTTCAAATCTCTGCCACTGGCATTGAACCAAAATCACGAGAACAGTGAAAGCTCTTCAAGCTCCTGATACGCACTGCAAGAGATCCTGTATGTACAGTTCAAAGCGTTGAATTCCCGAGGTTCTAAAAAGTTTGCTATGTTCACCATTTCCAAGATAGATAAGCTCTTTTCTCAGTCTACTTACAGAGCAGTAACTCACAATTCCCTTCTGTGTAAGCATACATCCATGAAAACTTCTAATGGCTTTTCTACCCTCATCAACACAGAATTTTCCCTTTGGGTTAACAACTCAGAAGAAATACAGGAGATGTGTATGAACAAAATTCAAACTGCCTGCTCAACAAGCTACAAAAACCACTGACCTTCACTAGGATAGTAAGGGCACCTCAGCACTTCTGCTAACTCCTATTACTCTGAAGAGCACAATTATGAAAATAAAAAGGGGAGGGTGCAAGAGCACCTTAAGCAAGGTACCAAACTTGGAGAAAATCGTTTGTATTTGTGACCATCCTTTGCAAAAACCTCTCTTAGTTTTAGAACAGAATATATTAACCCGAACAGTTCCTCCTCCTCCAGTCTGCTACAACTGAATTTCATTCTAGGTGGATAACATTACAGTGTGGGTTGGTTTTGTTGTTGATGGTTTGTTTTGGGTTCGGTTTTTTTTTTTTGGGGGGGGGGTGTTTGTTGGGTTTTTATTTTTTTAACCGAAGGAGCTTTTAAAATATCTTCTATACTATGATAATTATCATCTCTAAAACAATGGCAATTGCTAAATTATTTTCTTTTCTTAGTAGCATGTTACATGTTATAAATCTTCAGCAGGCTCCATGCTAAAAATCCCAACAGCAAACTTACTGAAGCCAGAAAGCCTCCATCTAGAATCAACTGCAAGATCAGATTATGGATTTTATTAACTCTCAGAATCGTTAAAGGGCTGAAAAGAAAAACTAGAGACTTATCTTCATTTCTCTACTATGCAAGTCATTGTGGCTAAACAGTACTTATGAGAGATGGAGAATGGTGCCTACAGACGAATTTATGGCACTATTTTATTTATTTTTTTAAATAATAATAAGGATAAATTGCTATTATCAACTGCCTATAACTCTGCCAAGCCTTTGAGTCTGTGCAACTGCTGCAGGCTTTTTAAAAATATATTTTCATCACAAATATCAAAGAAAAAAATTTGCAAATAACATTAAAAACGTTCTACCCACCTAATTGGGAAGTTCCATACTTTAGAGAACTTTTGAGTTCTGCAGGGCTGCCTTTGTATCAGGAATACATAGCACTTTTAAGCACAGTTACACATCAGCAAGTATTGCATGTTTATAACAACTTCAAAAGCCAGATAAATTGTCATTTTCTAATGAGTTATGCTTACAGGCTGGCTGCTTTCCAAGGTAAGCAGAGTAGAAACAATGGATCGGTTACCTGGCAGGCTTCAAAGCAAAAGAGGAAAAATGCAGTGGTTCTGCAGAAAATTTACAAACATTTTGTTCCCACGAGAAGCAGCAGAAACCATTTATTTGCATGTGCTCCATTCCTGGACATAAAATGCTGTTCTCAATCTGTTATGTTTTGGTGAAGATGGAAACCAAAAGCAGCATAGCCAAAACCCACATATTGCCAAACTCCTGCCCCACTACTAAATAATAATATTTAATCTTCAAGACCTTACAGTAAGAGATGAAGTTCTGCTGTGTTTTTTGAAGCCTTCTAGAGAACAATCTTCAAATTTCATTTCATAGCTCAACAGCAGGATCAGTCAACAGCATATCTGGATATTTCTAAGATTACATTACAAACCAGTGTTAAGAACTGTAGCTTTAACCCCATTTTCAGCTCTGTAATTCCTTCCTTCTGCCAGCTACAAAGGAAAGCTTCTCTTCTGACAGCACTCCAAAAGAGGCATCCTCAGGGCTTCAAATCAATGCAGGTCTTCAAAGCCATTTCTAACATCCCCCTGCCCCTTCCCTCACACATCTGTGTGGTGCCGTGCATCGACGCAAGCTTTGCCTGGGAAGACGCATAGCTGAGGTAACAAGCAGTACTTGAGCTAACGAAGCTCCGTGTCTCAGCAGGGATTCTCAGCCCATGCACAGAAGCAGGCTGATGCAGAGATGTTGCTTCTGGTTCCAAGGCTACTGAATCCATTTCTATAAAGCACACAACAATTTGCTTCAAACTTTAAATGTTCTCAAAGGCAGAAAATGTTTTATCAATATAGTATAATAAAGTAATTAATGTTTCTTGTTAAAGCTGAATGGCTTTGGTCCCTCAAACACATAGGAAGGTAAGTGACTGTTTGATTCTTACTCGTAAAGTGTTTTGCATTTTGATGCAAAGGACCCAGTGCTATTGGCAAATGAACAACAAAATGTTTTGCATGACCATTTAATAAGGTCATTTTATCCTACAACAAATTAGCAGTATAAGAAGCTATATAAAGTAATTCAACGCTGAGGCAACCAGGGAGGTTATCTGCCAGTGCTTATGCAATACTTTATTAAGCTACTAGAAGATGAACAGAAAAAAGCAACATCTAAGACAAAGATTTTCAGCTTTTTAGCTTTGTATTATGTAAAACAGTAGCTTATTTGAAACAGAATCTCAGTTTCTAATAAAGTTTGCCAAAACTGAAAGGAGCTTATAAAAAAGAACTCAAAGTGGTTTAATAGATGGTGTATTTCCCATCACAAAGACCCAGTCAATGTTACAGCAAGAATGACTTTCAAGTCAGCTGCAAATACATTTGGCAGTTGCAGATTCATTAGACAGCCTTGTTGTGGCAGACATGTGGATGCTAGACAATCCAAGAGTAAAGCATCCATGAAATAATTACAAACACCAAGTGACCTAGTCAGGGAAATAAACCATTACAGCTATTCAGGGACTACTAGATTTTACACATGTGAGCAATGCTCTAGTATAACAAGAGCTATTAGGAAATAAAGCGTAGGAAAGAAGGAAAGCCTGAGAAGAGCCACAGACAAAAAACCTCCCAGCACACATTTGGGGCATTGTTACAGACCAACTGACCACTTTCAGTCTCCACTTAGTACTGCTGCTGTTGCTACAAAAGTGCCTTAAAAGCTGCAAAGTCATAGGGGAAAGGAACAAAAACGGAAATTGTTGAAGCAAGAAATTGTTTGGATAGCTAAGGAAACTACCACGAGATATAAAGAGTACCTTGACATACCAAAATGATGTAAGGAGACAGGTGAGAAGGTAGGCAGTCTAGAGAAGGTTACTTACTGGCATCCCCTCTCCTTCTAAAAAGAAATAAAAAAGGAATCTAAAAGGAAATGCAATCTTTGCACTAGATATATTTTATTCAAAAAAGAATGAAATGTCCAGATTTGACTGTGAAGATCATGCTACTAGAAATATCTAAATCAGGAATCTTCCTGTAGTCATGGAACATGTTTAATATCAGCTGTATCTAGACTTTTCTTTACAGCCAGGCAGATTTAGAGTCGATGATCTAGTAAATCATCATAAGGATTTTTTTTTCTGCCACCCCACCCCCCACATTAATTTCTCTTCCATGAAGATCTAGCATTCTCTCAGTTATTTCCAAGTGGGAACACATCCTGGCATATGTTTCTCCTTCTACCAAATGCCCTGACCTTTCAGGAAAAAAATTACAGAAACCCACAGAATTCCTGGAAAGAATCTGCTATTTTTGATTAGCATGTTAGTATCACAGGAACAGAATCTAGAAGAGTTTATCTTCAAGCGGTAAAATACGCTCTTCAATAAGGGAAGTACCTGGGCAAGTGGCTAAGAATATACATGAGGAAGCACGTACATCTTTCCAGTTGCAATCACAGCTCTTGAAATGCCTTTAACGGGTTCATTTCAATGGGCATTATGGAGGTGTTATTTTTATTGGGGAAATTATAAATTATGGACTTGTCAAAAAAAGATGCTTATGAGCATTCCACTTCCCTCTCTCCCTCATCAGTTTGAGGCTTCTCCCCATGTCTTAAGAATGTAAATACACTGCTGAAACTCTCAGTACTCTCAAATAACCAAGAGACAGTATATCTTTACATACAGGGACACTTTACATTCAAACAACACAGCCTCAAGACAGTTAGTCCTTTTCTGGCATGTTGAAGTTAAGAAAAACCATCACAAGCTCATACTGAGCAGGGTCTTAAACATAATTCTCCATAATGGCACTAAAATAAGAGCCCCAGTGACAAGAGCTGGGCAAGAGCCCAGCCCTTCAGAGTTCTAACTTCTCCCCTCAGCAGGTCCACCTTGAGCAGTAACACCATTGAAAAAGTTAAGCTATGATTGCACAATTAAAACCTCCTAATTTGACTTTCATTGGGGAACCTACGCAGATACTTGCGAGTGCCTCCACTCTTAAAACTAAGTATGATTTCTTGTGTGTATTTCAATGTGAATTTATTTAAGAGGACTGTCTTCCCATGATGGTAGCTCTTAATATGTAGATGGCCTTAAAAGCTTGCCACAAAAATGCACAGAGAATTACATTGTTCTATTTAAAGATTAATAATTCAGTTTTCATAGTTGAAATAGAAGATAAATTTTTGCAACTTCTACTGTGGCATCTACAATTGTGCTCTGAGAAAAATCCCAGGCTCTTTTAGTATCAGTTTGGGATTAACACAAATAACATATTAAACCCATAGATTTTCTTAATTTTATGTAAAATTGCTTAACACTCGAAACTTTCACTGATTGACAGACAGAGAGAGAGAACAGAAAGAATCAAAACAACGCATCAGTGGGAACAAAAGCACATACTCAGTCAAAGGGAAGGCCTAGAGCTATTGGAAAGCCCTGTATTAGTCAAGCAAGGCAAAACAAAGACAATTTGAAGCCTATTACAACCCAGAAGATTAATGCACTGACTCAGGCGTATATGAGCCTGAGTTTTCCATCACCCATCTTTCCCAAGAACCCTTGTGTAATCCACCGAAGGAGGGGGAAAGCTGGTTCTAAAAAAGTTCTCAAAAGTGCAGTAGGGAGAAAATTTGAAAACGACTTGAGGAAACAT